>NW_010233972.1:0-8044 GCF_000690775.1 Eurypyga helias | reverse complement strand
TCCTGCTGACTGCTTGTATTGCAGAGTGATGAGCACCCTGTAAAATTTTACTGTATGAAGATATCCTGCATAGACACAGGAATGAATAAGCACAGATCTGATACAAAAAATTCTGAAACTTCTCAGAGTGCCAGTTCCTTCTATTATTTTCCAGCCAATGGCAGACTTACTTATGTCCAGAAAATACATGAATATTAGTGAATTATTGCTGAATTCTGGTGAGAAAAAAAAAAGATGAATCCCTAATATAAATTATTCCAAGGATGCTATTACTGTTTTCTTTATTGCTTTCAGAGACACTGATGTTACAGTTAATGGTCCCTTCCTTGGTATATGTTTCTGTTTTGAGAAAGAACATCCTATCTTTTCCCTTCAAAGTTTTTATTCAGCTTCCTTGTTCTAGCGGCATTCAGATGATCAGCTTCAGCAACAGGACTTTATGCATCTAAGGTTTTGGAAGAAAACTGCTGACAGAATACCAGAACCACCATACATCTGAGATACACAGAGTGTCTGGGTGGCAAGGAGAGTAGAAACTAGAGCACCTGCAGTCCCTCACCTATCTATAGATGACTATAGATACATAGGACACTACCTGTCCTGCAGTGATGAAGATCTTGCCTTCTCTTTTGAACATTGTGCATTTTTTTTAAAGCAGTTCAATGCTTTTATTTTATAGAACAGGACCACAATATGCTTGTGCTTAATGAAATTGACACAAAAATGTAACTTCAGAATAATGAAAAAGATCATATTTTTCTGCGAAGTCTAAAAATGCTTCAGAACCAAGTGAAAAAAAAGAAGGTGGTCTCATTCTCTTTCAAAACAATGATCCATGGAAAAAATCTTACACATCCCACTGCTGACAAGATTATGTCCCCTGAACATTGACGAAACATCGCTGATGGTCTCTCAAATACCTCTCACATCACATCTCACATTAAGTAGAACTTTCTGCTTTTGCAAATTTGGAAATTGTCTTTGTATTAGAAAATATATTACACAAAGACAGAAAGTGCAAGCAATAAAACAGCCTTACGGTAATAGACAATCACCGTGTGTTAATACACACACGTTATGAATTCATCCATGGAGTTGCTGAGGTTTTCACGTGGTAATCACTATGTACCATTGAATATCTTTTGCTGATAATATGATGAAATGATTCCTCTTTATGTTAGAAAACATGCGAGAAATGGTACTGCTCTCTGGCACTCCAGAAGCGAAGAATAAACCCAGATGAGAAACTTTTTTTTATAGAAGTGCTAGCATAGTATGTTCATATGCACAATGTTCCAACTCTGCTTAATGATAATTTTACTTTTCCCAGAGGTACAGGTTCTTTAACTAGACAGTATGTATAAAAGTTCTCACGTCCAAGAAAGTTTTAAACCTCTAATAATATATGTGAATAGATACATGAATTAAGTAAGTCTATTTATGACACATGTGTATACATGGAAATTAGCATGAAGTGAATGTTTCTAAATACAAAGATACATATAGACACACATATACTACACATTTTAGATCACATAAATAGGACTCTAAAGTATTCTACTTAGAGTAAAAGAGGTAAAAATATTGTATACAACAAAAAAGTCTAGATGATTAGATATGGAATTTTTTCCTCAGTAGTTTAAGACAATAAAGTTGCACTAGGAGGATCCATATTAATATTTAGTTCCTATTTTCTGTGTAAACCAGTTACACCGTACAGGTGAGATTGAAGAGTTTTTCTGTCATAAATCAGTGCAATTCCACTGAAGACACAAGGATTAATTTATGCAAGTCAAAAATCTGGAACTTATTTTTATTGTAAATTAGGGAAAACATGGAGCTAACCTATAACACAATGCAAGGAGATTGCCTCCCAAGATGCACTACGTTTACCCATTCTTTTTGCATGGGGATTGGTGTGGAAGGCAGATGGGGATGAGAGACAATATTAATGTGAGAGAAAATAAATTGAACGTGCTTCACCTTATGTGGTTTTATTATGGAACAGATTTTCTATGAGGACCATATGTTTGTTTTAAATAATGCAATGTCAAATTAATTACAGGCCACTTGCTTTATAAGGCAATTAGCTGAATATATGCTTAAAAGTTTAGGAACATAGTAAAGCAATACCAGCTGAGCAAATCAGTCTTTACAGGAACAATATTTACGGCTGTGATTTAGTTGGCTTGCCTTACATCTTGGCCCCTAGACTTGAAAAAGACATGTGAAAAGATTGGAAGTGTGATCTCCTTTACAAAAAACCTCCAAACTTCACAAACAAAACAAAAAAACAAAGGAGAATTTTGGAACTGAAAATGAAGTTCCTTTACAATAAAGGAACATACCTGAGGTCAGGTTATGATGTCTTGGAACTTCTTTTGCTGGTTGAACTGCTAAAGAACAAAACAGATGAAAAAGTAATCTTCAGTTTCAGGCCAAAATATTGAAATGAATTTAAATAAGAAACACCCTAGTTTCTTGGAATCAGCTCACAGGTAGGAAACTATATAAAACAGATAGGTTTTTTGAACATGACCTTCATAGTACATTATTTAAACATAGAAATTTTATATCTAGTAAATCCATAGCAGCAAATGCCTTCTAGACAGTAGTTTAGCAAACTTGCACCAGCAAAACTAACCACTATAATTTGAAGTGCCAGGACTTCAATATCAATGTTTATATGCAAGTCACTCTCTTCAACCAATGTAGAGAAGACATTTATGTCTTTGACCACTAAATTAGTAAATAACTGTGACCTATTACTGTGAATTATCTTCAGAGGTACAGCAGAAACCATTTCTCTGTCTGCATATTACTGCAGGGAAACAACCTGTGTGGTGTTCAACAGTTTAGTCAGAATAGAGGTGACCGTGAAGTCTATCTTATGTGTAAAAAGTGCTTCCTGTTGTCATTGTGGTTATTCTTCAATATGAAGTTGGTGATCTAAAGCATCACACAAGCTGTGGGGATGAATTTTGTACTGCCTCACTAGGGAGCATAACAGCAGACTAAGTGGGGACTACTAATCCTACTAGTCTGTGGGCACAGTGCTGGAGGACCCTGCAGAGAGGTTTGTTCTGTACCAGCTGGGGAGGGTCACAGGCGGGGCACTGCTGCAGCCAGATTGGATGTGTTGATGTAATCCGTCACGCTCACATGCAAAGGAGCCACCGGACATTCAATTACTGGGGATTTATGCACAATTTCATCATTTGGCTTACTTGCGCATATTTAGAAAGATGAACAAAGCTCCTCTTTCCAATCCCATGAAAAAAACATAAAGTTTTCATTTTCATTACTGTTTGCAGAGATTTTCATCCCTTTATTACCTTTGCTTTTTTTGATTTTCAGATGTTTCTTCTCAATTCTTTTTTCTAGCAAGGAAAAAGTAATACGGTTCAAGGTTGGAAAATTGACTGAATTCTGAATAGATCATTACATAGTTTTAAAATAAAATTATTTGAAAATTAACAGAGATCTTTTAGAGACTGTTTCAAATAGCAATACATGCAAAATTGTAATCTCATTTTTATTGTGATCTTCCACAGATATATGTCATACAGAGTAAGTTCCTACCTTCTTTTTTCTTAGTTGTCTTTGTTCTCTTCGTTGCTAGAAAGATTTCCAAGGAAACAACATTAAGTGACAGACATCAGAAATATGGGACTCTTACCATAAGTACATTGCACAAAGTTGATTGCCCTAGTAATTTCCCTGGAATAATAATTGTGGTAAATCTGTCTCATGGCATGTATACAATATATCTTACATTACAACAATGGCTGCTACCCTTAGTGGCAGCAGCAGTTCTGGGCTTTCTGAACAGTTGTTGGAAATTGTTTGAATATTGCTGTTTGCTGTGTAGTTTAGAAACTCCTGAGACAGGCTTTAGGCACTAGAATTCTATAATTTCCTAACTACTGCTGGAATTCCCTAATTATTGGTGGCCAAATGCACCAGGGAGGGATCATTCTGCCTTTTACTCACTTTTTATCCTCTTTTCCGGAGCAATCTCAAACATCTGAAACAAAACCAACCAGGATATGGAGCTAGGTGAACCTTTAGAACCACCAGCTGTGACCATTCTGAAGTCCTCCAGCAGTATGTTCTGTTTTATTTTATTTAGTTTATTTTTCTCTAATTGTACATTCAGTTAGAACAAGTACTTTTTTTCAGAATCCTTTTCCTCAGCCTGCAAACACAGACATTTGGTCTGTGACTCCAGACATTCAACAAGACAGAATGAAATTAAATAAGGTGTATTGCCACAGGCATCTGAGCCCATTGCAGTATTCCCTGTTGACTACAGCAGAAAACTGGCAGACTGCCTTCGTATTGTTCATTTTCACTTCATGTCATGCAACCGGTTGTTATAACACTTTGTTCAGAGTCTGGTGCGTGTGTTATCTGATTAACACTAGCTTGCTCAGTGCTGATCATCTGTGTCTAGCTCACCAAAAAAACATGCTGCAGAAGATGAACAGTGAAAATAACATAATCAGTCAATCAGAACAGTCTTTGGTGGAGAACTGCATAGCTGTCATGCTGTCAGTTTACCAGTGCTGGCTTAACTTAGCTTTTTTCATTGTCAGTGAAAAATACATATTAATCGACACTGATAAGTTCACTAATTCATTCCATGAGACATACCAGAGAAACCTAATATTTACCTGCTGTTGGGATTTCACCTGTTGGCTCTCCAGGACAATAATCAGAGATTAGAAGAAAGGGGGAAGAAAAGAATATGAGGTTCAGTAGCATGATTTTTCAAGGCAAGTAACCATTTAAATAGATCTTCTCTTTCATCTGCAACTTTTCTGCAGGATATTAATTTGCAAAGAAATGTGCCTTAACAATGGGTGTGTACACAGAATTTCACGCTGAAAGCTAAGAGTCTTACTCTTTGAAGTATTATAATCCAGCATGCAATGGTTCCTGCAAACGCAAACACTGCTAATCAAAGCTTTCCAGCAAGCAAATACTTAGAGTTATTTTTAAGTGTGCATTCAGGGTTATAGCTGACCACGTTATTTTCCAAAAAACGTATTCAGTTTAATTGTTGCCTCTCTTTTCTTATGATCCACACATCCCAGCCAAAGACAGACACTGACCTTGAATAGCTGGCATTCACCCCTGTATAACAGTTGCTCTTGCATTATCAGTTTGTTTTGCCTTTTAAAAGTAAAAGCTCTTGAGAGGTGGAAAAAATTTTGACTACATCTTTGCACAGCACCTAGCACAAAAGAAGCATATATTCCCATGCTATTATTATACCCATAAGAGTTAATGAAACTTGATCGATACTATGGCATAGAAATTCCCCAGTGTAAACCATCACTACTCTTTTTAAATCAAACGAATGAATTAAATTGTGATTTGGAATCAAAGTATTTCTTGCCCATCACTACTTCATTAGTCCCAGTTTTATTTTAGAACACAATTTTAAGGAAAGAGGATTACTTCACTAGCCAAGCAAAATTTTTATTCCTTGAACCTAGAGCTGGATAAAAAAGGAATATGCTCACAAAATATTTCAGGGTCTCCTTTGATTAAATTATCTGTATTTTCTTCATTCTGTGTTTTGGCTTCAGACGAACATAAGGTTCTCCAACTCACACCAGGGTGAAAATGTTTCAGTCAATGCTTTTTCAACAGGAAGGTTGAGCAATGATTTTCACTAACACATCCCAGGAAACTTTCATTCAGGTGTTTGTTCATAAGAAGACACATAAATGCCAGTACTCAATAGGCATCATAGGCATTCATAGGCATTTAGCAAAGGCCAGTTTTGCTGCCATTAAATGCTAACATGCTTAAGACCCTCCATATTTACACTTCTGCTTATGATCATGCTCATAGTTAATGGAAGCTGATACATTCCTGCATTGTGACCCATGGTCAATGCCTCGTCCCATTTTCAGAAGAAATAAAGAAAAAAAAGATATTTGCCTGAGACACTAAATCTAGGAAAGAAGTTCATGTTCTCACTTTAACTGAGGGGTTGTCAGACTGAGGGATCTGCACTGGGTCAGTTATATGCATAAATCCTAACAGAGGATTAACGATCTCTTAGACAGTGAGGTACTGGGAGACAGTTGACCTGAAGGTCAGTTAGTTTCACCCTCTAGTGTACCTAACAAGGGCCATTTTCTCCTCTCAATGCATCAACAAACTTCCATTTATTCAAGGCTTTGGGAAACATTTTTCTCCTATCATGGGACTTTCATTATAGTACTAAATGGGAAGAGAGTTTGGCCAATGCTTAGGTTTTTCTTAAAATATCAGCCTACTTGTTCTCCCCCTTTAATGGAAAATGTGGTTTGGTATTACTTTTTGCATGAGCAATATACACTACCAGTCTTGTCCTCTGTTCAAGGTAACCTCTCACAGTTTGGGAATCTTAGTCAGTATGCAGGGAGTAAACTCTGAGTTTCATTACATGTTTAAATTTAATATAAGATCAACTGCTGTCACAGACATGATGCTAGAACAAAAATAGTGAAAAATAAGATAGTATACTGATTGCTTTTATAATTGCATGGTAATTCACTTAGCAGATGACTACAAAAATGTATTTGTTGTTAAATTGAGGATTTTCAAAGTCAGCCTGTTTATAACCTGTCATTCACTTAATGATACAATCGCTCTACTGATTTAAACCCCATTTACTTTTACAGTAAAACTGCACAGGATATGATGTGTGAATAAATTCAGCTCAGGAGAAATGTATGGATTTATTTTACATTTCTACTAGACCTGATCTTCAAAATCAGCGAGTATTTTGTGTCCATGGCTACATCTCATACTGAATTACATGATAGCTATGTTCATGTTACGGCAAGCACACTTTACACCTGGCTGAGAAATATATGAAGCAAAGCTATATAAAGTTCCAGACATAAGGAAGGCGGTGACCCAACTAATTGTTCTTCTTTGAGTGGAAAAAAGTAATCTAAAATAGCTCTGGTGTTTAAAATCTTGAACTAGACCTATTCAAGGAGGGTTAGCTCACAATAGGCAGTGTAAACAGAATTGGTTGTGTATATGATCATAGGTCTGCTTGGTGGTGTTTTTTTTTTTTTTTTCTTTTTCTAAATGCACTATTAACCTTTATAATGATTTCAATGAGCAGGATATAAGCTCAAGAATGTGGTACAAACATCCCTCTGCAAAGGTCAAGGGAAAATATCTTGGCTGTTCTTTATATTCAGAATATGCCAGGGTAATATATTGCTTGATAAAAAAGCATTTTAGGCAGTGATTTTGGGTTGAAATTATCCTTACTGCAGAAAGCATGAGGAATTAGTCACTTAAATCTCTGATGGTTGTTTTAGAGGGTGCCATCAGTGGTTCTCTCAGATAATTCATTGCAGAAGACATAAAATGTCAGTGAACAGATCCAGTGAATACAAGACTGAACAAATCTGAATGATGCAATCAAACAGAGGAAAATTTAGTTAATATACTGGCAAAAATGGAAATAAGCCCAGCAATAACTTCAGAGGAAATAATGATTTTGCAGTGATAACTTGAAAATGGAACACTGGAATTTGGGATTGCAGAATATTCTTCAGTGTTGGCAGATTTCAGATGCTTCTTGTTCCCTCTTTCCCTTTTTTTTTTGAGCTGGGGTCCAGAGTAGCACTGAGTCTTCTGATGCGTGTTTAAGAATGGGTATTTGTCTTGTCTAATGTCAAGAACCTAACATAGGAGACTAATTTAGGAAGCTTAATGGTATCAGTTTGTGTTGCCTTGTCAGCTCCTGACCTGGCAAGATCATGAAGCAGATCCTCCTGGAAATCATGCTAAGGCACATGGAGAATGAGGAGGGGATTGGTGACAGCCAACATGGCTTCACCAAGGGCAGATTTTGCCTGATGAATATGGTGGCCTTCTCCAATGTGGTCACGACCTTGGTGGATAGAGGATGGGCAACTGATATAATTTACCTGGATTTCTGCAAAGCCTTTGATACTGTCCCACATTACAGTATCCCTTGTTTAGAGACAAGTATCCGAGGTATGGATTTGACGGATGG
>NW_010233971.1:31631-32865 GCF_000690775.1 Eurypyga helias | reverse complement strand
ATTCTCCCTGACTTTCTTCTTATCATTATTTTGCTAACATACTTCTACTCTGTGTGTATCATAATATCTGGGGGAGCAAAATTTATTTACACTAGTACATGGTTAAATAGCCACTTCCCATTCTATAGAAGAAAAAGAAAATCTGAATTTGTACAAGGAAGTCTTATATTAAGTATAAAGTAGTAATGAAGGAGTATCACAAGACAAAAAATTAATCATATTTTAAAAACCACAACACAAAATTGCCAACAGTATAAATGTCTTAAATGGTAAGAAAGGTGTGCCCATACTCAAAATGCAGAGTTCTGTACATACTTTAAGATTTTCCAAATATATTGACTCAGTGCTGGAAACAGTTTAGTGTTCAACATCTAAGATTGAAGTAGAACTTCTTTTTAAAATGTTATCATATTTCTAATTCCATTCAGAACTATTTGATGACAGATCATGTCATGTAGGCATAGTTAATGTCACTTAAGTATAGGTGATGATTTGGCAGATCTGTGACAGAAAAGGAACTTTTTACACAGATTCTCCAGTTGCAGTCCATGGACAATGGACTGATGTGAATCTCATGAAATTCAACAAACTCAAGTACAAGGTCTTGCACATGGGGAAGTGCAATCCCTAGTAATAATACAGACTGGGGTAACCGGTGGCCAAAAAGCAAAACATGAGCCTACAGTGTGCACTCACAGCCCAGAAATGCAGTTGTATCCTGGGCTACACCAAAAGAAGCATAGCTAGCAAATCAAGGGAGGTGATTCTGTCCCTCTATTCTGCTCTGGTGAGACCCCACACGGAGTGAAACATCCAGCTCTGGAGTCCTCAGCACAGGCAAGACATGGACCTGTTTAAGTGGCTCCAGAGGAGGACCACAAAAATTATTAGAGTGCTGGAGCACCTCCCCTATGAAGAGAGGCTTATAAGAATTGGGGTTGTTCAGCCTGGAAAAGAGAAGGCTCCAGGGAGATCTAGTTGCAGCTTTTCAATATTTGAAGTGTGGTCATAAGAAATATGGAAAGAGACTTTTTCCAAAGACTGTATTGACAGGAAAAGAGGCAGTAGATTTAAACTGAAATAGGGAAGGATTAGACTGGACATAAGGAAGAAATTTTTTACAATGAAGATGATAAGACACTGGAACATGTTTCTCAGGCAAGTTGTGGATGTCCCATCACTGCAAGATTTCAAAGTGAGAATGGATGAGGCTTTGAACATCTCCTAGGGAAAG
>NW_010233971.1:25771-31600 GCF_000690775.1 Eurypyga helias | reverse complement strand
GACATCCCTAACTCCATGTCAGGGAGTTAGAATTAGATGACCTTTAAAGTTCCTTTCCAACCCAAACCATTTTATGATTTTATGATTCTATAACCATTCCTTCTCTCTGCAATGTTCTTTAAACAAAAAAATTAAAAAAGCTGTACTTATTTTGTATTGCATTTAAAATCTTGGCTCAGAGACCTTAAGATAAGGTAGAAAATAAAAGATGTGGAGAGTTTATTCCAAGAAATCAACTATTCTTACACTAGTAAAATGCTTACGCTTTTTCGTGAAAAATGTCAAAGCAGCTTTTTAAAGAGAAAATGGAAATAATTAATTAAATTGAGAATAAGAATAGGAACAGAAATATATCAGACATAGGCTTATAAGTCAGATATACAACAAAATATCTGTCTCCAAATGCAGGTACCCTCAAGTAAACTAAGTGCTTGAGCTCTGAAAGTATATTTGTTATATGTTCAATTCAACTACCTACCCATAGCTGTTACTATTTTAGCTATTCTGAGGTATTCAAGACATTCATGTGCGCGTCTCAGAGAAGAACTTGGCATACATGATACGAGCAACCTGCGCAGCATGCTGGTAACATTACAGATCCACAAGAGAACCTGTAAAACTCAGATGTATCTCACAGGGCAGCGGAAGACCTTATTTTTATCACTTTCCATTTTTCTGAATGCTTTCTGTTTGACATTTAGTCAACATTAGTCTTCATTATATCACCAAGTGTTGACACCAAATCAAGGCTGCTGCAGTTGATGTATCCCTTAAGAAAAATATGTCTCCATTAAATTGTTCTATTGTTCCTGAAGGTGAACATAAATTCCATAAAAACAGGGACTATAACAACTGTTTGCTTAATTTGAGATAAGTGTGCACTTGTACCTTTTCATGCTGATGTCATTTTACTTCAATAATGAAAATAAGGCAAACATAACACTTGTGTTAGATAATGTCAATTCGAAGCTCTGACATCCCATAAGAATCATTACAAAGAGAAACTTGGATTTCTCTGGGCTAATATTTGAAAGTGTTCTAAGACAAATGAGAAAAGGAAGAATGTGGGACAGTATCTTTTTTCCTAGTGCTGGAATTTCAGTGTCACAATGAGAGTCCATCTTTTCATTAATTCAGTCTCATCTTACCACACAGGAAGTGGTCTGTCTTTTTTTGCTATATTACAAAATCCTTTTCTAAAGAATTTTATTCTTATATAAATCACATATTTATTCATAATCAGATTCTCAGTTACTCTGTGGATTCTATGCTATTACCTTCCTTAAAGTCTTAAATACAAACAATGTCCTGAAAACATTAGGAGTCTGTTTAAAAAAAAAAAAAAAGGGGGTGGGACAGTGGGGGTGGGGGGTAGGGATAGCGAGGAAATGTTTCCTTCTTATTTTATTATGGTGTATGACAAGTTTAAATGGCACAGAAGGAAACTGATCTATTGGGTTTTTTTAAGAGCTCGCTACTCAGTGTCAACATTGACCACATTAATTAGATGAGACACTGGTTCAGGAAATTCCTCTCTTTTGGCTTTAGGGAAATGAAAACTCAGACAACTTTGTACTTTTGGCTGCTCCCCTAATAACTGATGCAGTAACATCTTTGAGTCTTACATGAGTGTAAGACTCATGTAAGCCCTGTAAGGTTCATGTAAACCAGCACAACCCTAACATTTGGAAAACTGGGATTCTCATTCAACTCTAGATCTGACTCCTCATTTCAGATATTTAAGAAAATATCACCAAACATGAAAACCATGAAAAAAAGGATTTTTTTTTTTCTAAGTGCTACTTTTCAAACTCTTTTTTAAATCTAGCAATCCCGTTAAATTATATGTGCCTTTTTCCAAGTGCCTTTATTCTTGATGTCAGAATGTTTCTTCCAGGAACAGCAAGTACACCTGCTAATAGCAATGTTCTTTTCCACTGCTTGTAATATTGCCTGAGTAGATATTACTTGCTGAGAGCAGAAATAAATAAATAAATAAATAAATAAAGGTCATAGTAATGCTTTTCATTAGAACATAACAAATTATAGACTTGTTGAGTAAATACTTGATGCATTACCCAAATTCCAGTTACTTTCTGAGTTGTTTTCACTGCCTCTTAAAATGAGATAGCTGATGTGACACAGAGAATACAGAGTAGGTTTAGATCCTCCCCCCAAAAGACATATCAATCAGCATGCATGAGAAGTTTCTCAAAATACTTACCACAGTTACTGTTTAGAACCCTGATCACAAAATACCAAGTCACTCTCCAGCTTTGGATGACAAGATTGAACCTAGCATAAGATACCTTTGTATTATACATTACACTGCATATTATATGTCTGTCTTTGTACCAAGACGAAGATATTAGTTCTTGCAATAATACGGTACCTTGCTGGTCAGGCAGGCAACTTTTTGTGATCACTAAAGATTTTCACACACATCAATACTTCTAATTGCATTGAGACAAATTATAATATCTCTTCTTAATTTCTAATTCTTGGGGTTGTTTTTTCCTTACTCTTTGAATAGGAAAATGAGGCAATTATTTTAAAACAATACTGTATATGTTTAAGTGTCCTTGAAGCCACTAGTTTCTCTACAGTTCACAAATTTAATTGACAATTGTGTCATTTATTTTATTCTGAACTAAGAAGAATTTAATCTTATAAAACCAATATTTAGAGTTTGTCAAAATTATCTGGTGTTTTAAGTCCAGATTTATATCATACTATTTCAATTTTAAATTCAGAATATAAGCCTTGATAAATTCAGTTAATCTGTCTGAAAATATTTTTAATGGTATGTTAATTAATATATTTTCTGCAGTCAGTTTTATATATCTGTTTCAATAGTGAGGAAAATCAAAACCCAAACCTGTTGCTTTCAGATCCTGTTTACAAAGTAACAAACTTAAGAATTTTAATTATTATAAAAATGAAAATGAAAATGAGAACTGGAGAGGAAGGAAATAAGTGCAGGTTTAAAGTAATTAACAAAATATGGTTTTGATTGCTTGCAAATTTAGCAGTTGAGTATTTATTCAAAAATTATTTCATTTTCTTGCCTGACATGTTACTGACATGTAATATTATATCTCTAGAAAGCTTTCAGAAAATGTACGTTTTTAAAGGTAATTAGAAAAATGAAAATAATTAACATGTAATTGAGGTAAGGGTTTTTTCATTTGTTCCCTCTTTTTCCACCCTTATCCTATATACATAAGATTGGTGAATATATAGTCACGTAAAGGTAGTTGTTTAGCTCATGGCTAGTGGCCTATATGAAGTCTGTCCAGATAAAAGTTCAAGTAGCTAACTAAAAAGTACAGAAAGTACATTTTTGTGTATACTTGAAAGCTTTTTCAGTACTTCAAAATAAACACAGAAACAAATGTTATACAACAATTTTTGGTGTGGATTATTTTTTGTTTTCCTTGGGGCTGGATGGGTGGTGGGGTGGGGTTGTTACTGTTTGTTTGGGGTTTTTTTGTTTTGCCAAAGACCTACATACTTTTCTGGGAGATAGTTTAGGATGGGTAAGATTTTTTCCTAGCTGAACACTATCCCCATTTTCAATCCTTGTCATGTTTCTCTGTAGAAAGATATACATTGTGGAAATACTGATAACACAGTGGTCTCTATACCACTGTGATTCAGGATTTCCAGGATATCATTCAGTTAAATCATACATCATCATCACCACCATTAATTTGTAATATGAATATAATTTCTATAGGGAACTAAAATACTTTGTTAACTTAAATTTTATGTTTTCTTGCATGATTGAAAAAGAACTGAAGAAAACTGCCACAAACACAGAAACAGGCCAATAGGCAATTTGTTTGCATCTATCACTGTAAAAATTTACTATGAATGACTATTTCCTTCTAATTGTCATAAAATGTTTCTGGAAGCTCACATGTGCTTAGACACAATGTAGTAATTTTCAAATACATGAAGTACTGGTTTTCACATTCATTTTATATTTATTTAGAAGGTGGTTGCTCTCCTACAGGGGAAAAAAAATGTTTGTTTTCTCCTCTTGAAAATAAAACCAGTAGCTTCTTGTTGAGTGCCAGTACAAACAGGTTATTTAGGTTTTTTTCAAACTCTCAGTTCAAAAGGGAGAGGTATAGAGAAAGCATCATATACAACCTTGCCAGAGACCAGCTACAGCTTGACAGAAGACTTTGATAAAAATTATACTGAGATTCAATGACTATTTCCTTCCATCATCAGCTTTTTATACTACAGATATTTGAATAAACATAGGGTTCATTTCTAAAGAGCTTTCTTGCTTGCACTATTACATCCCCAGCTAGTCATAATCATCTGTAACATTACAACTGGCTGAGGAGTAGATGGCTTTTATTTCACAACACTGGTTATTACTTTAGGTGATGTACCTCCATTGAGAACTGTTAAATAGACAGAAAAAGGTTTTACTTTCATGGAAATGTTCTTACCATTTGAAATTCAATGGAAGATGGACAAAGACAGCAAAAGTGAAAACCAGTGAATTATTTTTCTCTGGAGCATTACTTTGTGCTTATATATAAGACGATTTTAAAGCTTGAAATATATTTCTTTTCTGCTCCTTCTCTTAATAAAAATAACTCATCCTTTTCTCTCAGAAATACAGATAATTTCTACATAGAACATTTCCCCCAACTTCTGTGAAATTTGAAAATGGATCCACCTGATATCTTTTGTTCCCAGAGCTGAACACAGGCTAAAACATTTACTTCTCTCCACCACAAAACCCCACAAAATGTCCTGGAGGTAGCTCTCTGTGGTCAGGAGATGAAATTGTTCTGTTTTTATTTTTGATTGGTTTTTTTTTTCCTGTGGTCAGGAGATGAAATTGTTCTGTGGTTATTTTTGGCTGGGTTTTTTTTTCCTTTTTTTGGGGAATTGAGAGCAAATTCAGAGATCCAAAAAGAATACTTAGGCATTGCAATTTTCAGAATTGCAAAATTAAAAGGCATCTGGCTTCAGGCGTGCAATTCACGAAAAGCAAATTAAGTATGTACATTTTCTAGAGACTGTTAAATTCTCAGATTGGGATACACAACAGCTAGACAGCTAACCTAATATTGCGTCTCTTATATAAGATCAGATCAGATATCTCTTTGGAACACTGATTCAGAACCTGAAGTTGTTTCTTTTGTTTCCAAGACAGTTTCTTGCAGGTTTTCATATTTCTTATGCTGCAAAAATGGATAAGGATAGAGACACAAGCCAAAGCTTTTTCTGCTGTCTGAATGTTCCTGCGATTACAACGAATTGTGCTGTTGTATGAAGCATTGTCATGGTGGGTGAGATGAGGTGGGTGTAAAGCCTTCCTAGATGAGTTCTGTTTACCATCAGTCTCTAGTCAGCTTAACATGAGCAGATCCAGTTGGAAGATTTATTTTGATATCATAGAATCCTAAAATCCTAGAATGGGTTGGGTTGGAAAGGACCTTAAAGATCATCTAGTTCCAAATCCCCTGCCATGGTCAGGGACACCTTCCACTTGACCAATTTGCTCAAAGCCTCATCCAGCCTGGCCTTGAAGACATCCAGGGATGGGGCATCCACCACTTCTCTGGGCAACCTGTTCCAGTGCCTCATCACCAATCTGGGAAGAATTTTTCCTTGTATGAAATCTAAATCTACATGCTTTCAGTTTAAACCCATTACTCCTTGTCCTGTCACCACATCTCCTAGTAAAAATTCCCCCCACCCCCAGCTTCCTTGTAGGCCCCCTTCAGGTACTGGAAGACTGCTATAACGTCTCCATAGGGCCTTCTCTTCTCCAGGCTGAACAAAACCCATTCTCTC
>NW_010233971.1:22246-25683 GCF_000690775.1 Eurypyga helias | reverse complement strand
TCCACAGCTGGACGCAGCACTCCAGGTGGGGTCTCACAAGAGCAGAGTAGAGGGGGAGAATCCCCTCCCTCGACCTGCTGGCCACACTTCTCCTGATACAGCCCAGGATACAGTTGGCATTCTGGGCTGTCAGCTCACACTGTCAGCTCATTTCCAGCTTTTTGTCCACCATTATCCCCAAGTCCCCCTCCTCAGCACTGCTCTCAATCTATTCTCTTCCCTTTTCAGACTAGTGAAACTGTACGGTGCTGTTTTTTAATATCTGACCAAGTAATATGTTAGACACAAATGTTCACCATCAGGTAAGGGCCTTCTGTATTTTGACCTACTGTTTCATTTTCCACTAGAAGGAAATTGGAAGAATAAGTAAGTGAATGCATTGCATAAACATTCACAGTAGCATTATGATTTATTTTTATACTATAGTGTCACTCAGATTGGAGCTCCTTAACAATATGTGAGTTGAAAATGACAAAGAAATAAGGAGAAACTATGAAGTAAAAGAAGAAAAAGGCATGATAAGAGTAAATGTTGATCATTAAATGATTCTCAGCAATTTTTTGGTCTGTTTCTGGCAATGTTATGTCTAAATACTTCGAGGATCAGACTGCTCAAGGACACAATCTATGATGAAGAGTCAAAATGCAAGTTTTTAGTGTTAGACTAAAGCTTTAACTATACAGACATATGTTCTCTTTAAGTTTAAGGCTTTTTTTTTTTTTTAATGAAATCCCAGCATGCAAACTTTCCACTGTAGCCCTAATTCAGAAACTGTTACACTTCTTAATTTTTATGTCCTAATTGTTACAGGAGTTCTAAGTTCCTTATCATAAGATTTCAATGTGTTCATTTTTTCATGTTATAGTGATATGGTATCAGAGATATTTGAAGAGGGAGGATGATGTAAGGGAGAATTCAGACTAAAATACCTTTTAATATTGAGAAAACATATAGCAGAAATCTGACTGTAACTCAATAAAACATCTAAAAGAGCACCCATGAGCATCTCTGCTATATGGAACTGCATAGTCTGGGATTTCTTAATATCGGATGCTTGAAAACGTATCACACAAAATTGTGAATTGGAATCACAACAGAATACATTCCACTTTAAATATAGTTCTGTGACTTCATGACCATCACAAGAAAGTTCAAAACCTGATAGATTTGCTTATAGAGAAGGATGAAGAGGAAGTTCAAACCTAGAGTGATGTTTAAAAAGAAAATGTCTAACTCTTCCTTACTGCTTACACTTCCTTACTGCAGTTTTCTTAAGAACTAATTCTTCTGTTATGATATAGATGATGCCCTTTGCACTAGCCCATAATTATTTTTTCTTTTCTTATCTCTCTATCATAGTTGCAGATTCTTTCACGTTAAGACATTATTTTTCTCTGTGTGCTAATGTTGTGAAGTGGTTTTAATATCTATGTATAAATAGTTCAATATCTATAAGCTGGTTTCAATGCACAAATTCCTAAATGATCATCAGCATTTGAAACTTCTGTTGTTCTATTTCCTCCATATCTTCAAAATATATTCAGTAGTTCAACTGTGTTCTGACATTATCATGTTACCAAATCATTACACTTTTTATTATTACTGTAAATAAATATTAGAACCAAACCCAGTATGATTAATATTATTTAAAGCAAAATATTACAGTGTTAAAAATCCTGGAAATTTCTGTTGCAGGATGTTCAATATGATTCTTTTCTTGTACAGTATTGTTATTAATTTAAGATTTGTAATTCTATAAATATACCAGAAATTAAATCCAAAACCAAAAAATAACCTCCTCAGAAATTCAGTTGCCCTTTTTCGTTGTTTTAGCATAAGAACTTGAAAAGAAACAGAAACACTCCGTTTTCCTTTCTGGAAGGGAGAGGTGACACGGTAAAGAGCAAATTGAAATCTGTAATTATTCTCTTATTTAGAGAGTAATTGCTTTTTCTGTAGATGTCTTTGACTACTGTCTATTTCCTAGTCTGAAAAAAACAATCATGGTTACAGAAAAGTTATGGTCCATTCTCCATAAGAAATGTTACAAAACTTTACTCCTGGTTTTTTTATAATAAATCCAGTCAGTAAGAAGTTCTTCATAGAGAGGCTGGTGAAACACTGGAACAGGATGCCCAGAGAAGTGGTGGATGACCCATACCTGGATGTCTTCAAGGCCAGGCTGGATGAGGCTTTGAGCAACCTGGTCTAGTGCAAGGTGTCCCTGACCATGGCAGGGGGGTTGGAACTAGATGATCTTTAAGGTCCCTTCCAACCCAAACCATTCTATGATTCTATGATTCTATGAATTCTCTTGGGTTATTAAAGTATAAACTATTAATTTTCCTATATATTAACATTCTATATGCAGGTTTCTGCACACATATATCAACAAAAGTCTGTATATTATTACTAAATTTCCATACCAGTACTGAATATTTAATGTAGCATTCCAAATATCTTAATAAAAAGTAAATAAATATTGTAATTAAGATACAGAAGGAAGGAAATACGTTGATTAAGAGCATACAGTAGAATTTATACATAGTTGTGTTTAAAATTCTCTTAGAATGCCTCCTAAAGATTATGCATTCTCAGTAACACTTGATCAAGCAGAAGAAAACAAAAGTACCATTTCTTTTATGTGTAACTTTATAAAAGAGTTTACCTCCTCTTTATTATTCTAAAGCAATTTTAGGAGTCATACATGTAGTTAATTTAGAATAGCTGTGAATAGAAGTAACCACTAATTTTTATAAGTATGCATGTTTATGAACTAAAAAATACCCATTCAAAAAATAATTTTATTAGGAAAATACCCCCACAAGCTCACATAATTTTATTTTCTTCTTAAATAATATCTTTAGAATATTAAAAATATTTGTAAAAATCTTGTACATTGGACGAGACATGTGGAAGTCATCTTGTCCAACACCTGGTTCATACCAGGTCCCTTTAAAGCAGGTTTCTTAGAGCTGTGTCTAGCTGAGTTTTGAGTAACTACAAGGGTATAAAACCCACAAGCTCTCTGGTCAACACCTTCCAGTGTTTGACCACCTTGGCCTTTTCTATGCATTTTGTCACTGTGTCCCAAGTCCTCACATTTTCTTAACTTTCCTTTTGCAACCGAAATATTTGCAGAAACCTATCCTGTTGATGTTCACACTCTTTTCAGTATTCAGCCCAGCTGAGCTTTGACATTCCTGACTCTTCAGAATCCCATCCATGTGTCTTCCTTATTTATAATTCACAGAATCACTAAGGCTGGAAAAGAACTATAGTTCTAGTCCAACCATCAACCCAACACTACCATACCCACCAGACCATGTCCTCAAGCACCACATCTACATGCTCCTTGAACACCTCCAGGGATGGTGACTCCACCACTTCCTTAGGCAGCCTGTTCCAATGCCTGCCCACTCTATCCGTAAAGAACA
>NW_010233971.1:0-22232 GCF_000690775.1 Eurypyga helias | reverse complement strand
CCCCTGACACAACTTGAGGCCATTTCCTCTTGTCCTATCACCAGTTACCCAGGAGAACAGACCAGCACCTTACTTACTACAACCTCCTTTCAGGTAGCTGTAGAGAGCCATCAGGTCTCCCTTCACCTTCCTTTTCTTCAGGCTAAACAACCCCAGCTCCCTCAGCTGCTCCTCATGAGACTTGTTCTCCAGACCCTTAATTTGCATGTAAAATTAATTTTTTATTGGAGCTCAATTAAGAATTTCCTGTTTATCCAAGCTGGATTGCCTCACGTTCTGTGCATTTTTCTTGTCCTCGCTAGAGGTCATCCATGAAGCCTAACCAGATCTCTTAGGCCTCTTGGGCTTACAGTGCAGTCTCTAATGATATCCTCTCAAGCAGTTCCCTCAACAAATCAGAATCTGTTCTTCCATATTCCATGGTTGTGACTCTTAAGATTTCTTGCCCACTTCTCTCCACATTTTTTTTTACAAAGGCTACTGTAAACCTTTACATATTCACATAGTTCTTTCCTTTTTTGAGCATCAACGTGTTCAGAAAAAAAACACCTCTAGTCAGTTCATGAATCACCTGCATCAAGGAATTGCCATTAACATGCTCCAGAAATGTTCTGGATTGCTTGTACTCAGTCATATTACCCATCTACAGCTGTCCAGTTGGCTGAAGGCCCCAGTTACCAAGTCCTGCAACTGTGAGCTTTCTTCCTGTTGTCTAAAGAAGCCTTCACCTACTTCACCTTCTTGATTAGGCGTAATAGGTAGTCATATTATCATCACTTCTGTTTGTCTGTCCTCTGTCCCTTAGCCATAACCTCATGATTGTATCATCAACTGTACCAAGGGGAAGCTCCTTGAATTTCCAAAATCCATTTCCATCACACACTGCCTCTCTTTTTACCTTTTGATCTTGTCTTTTCTGAAGAGCCTCTATCCATCCATCACAGCACTGCAGCCATGCAAGCTATCCCAACATCTGTGTAATCCCAGTGATGTTATACCTCTGCAACTGCACACTGACTTCCTATTCTTGCCACTTGTTTCTGACACAGCTGGCTATAATACTGTAAATATATGTATTGTTTGATGATCACTAGTTCTGCTCCATCAGCTTGACCAAAAACATATTTTTCATCCTTGTGTTACCTGTTCTTAAATGTCAGCTTGGCTCAAATTCTCTGCAGAAACCTACATTGTCTCAGTCCTCCACTTTTTCTTCTTCTATCATCGAAAATGAAGTTTTATAGCAGAAAAAAAAATATTTCCATAATCATGACTACTGTATCCATTAATTTTTTGCCCCTGGAAAATGAAGCATATTGATACATAAATTGAGGGAAAACCATACCTCTTAAATTTTTTGGACTTAGTTTGATTACCATCTACTTATACTGAAGGACACTGAAGTATGGTGGGGTCTTTTTTGTTGTTGTTTTTTTTTTTTTAAATTATATGTCAATCTTATTTAGGTTTACAGAGTTTGGTATTTCTATTTTAATATATATTTAGCTTTATACAATAACCTAGCTATTCTGGAAAAGTATAAATTATTACAAAAGGAAATCCAGACCCTTAAAGAAAAATATAATGATGAAAACTATAGCTATATAAAGAAATAGAAATAAAGGAATAATATACAACACTGAAATAGATACACAATTCTATGTCTTTGAAAGTAACACTCTAAGATAAAAAGGCTACTGAGAATACCTACAAGTGAAAAATAAATAAACCTAATATTTTTGTCACAGCATTTTGTAACAGTCAGAGTAAACAACTATTTTTCTTGTAGCTTAATCATAACATACTAATTAAAGGACTTAATTACAAGTCCATTCCTACTGCTACGCAAAAACAACTTGAATAGGCACAATTCAGTTACCAAGTTGCTCTAAAACCTGTGTTAGTTGGAAGTTTCTTACTGCCTCTTGTGGTCTTCAAGCATGGCATGGAGGAGAGCAAAATCTTTAATGAAAAATTCTTCAAAAGCATGTTTAAATTCTTCTTTGACCCTGACATATTTACTGTGAACTTAATTGTATTAAGTTTTTTTTTTACAAAGGAAATTTACATTGTGAAATACGTAATAAATTATATCTTTTATATTAAAAATATTCTTATTAAGACTTCTATAATAGCAAGAGAAAAAAATATTATTTTATTTTTCTAACAAAAGAACTTGCCTTAATACAAACCATGGATAATGAAGGAAAGAAATAATCACCATCAGTATTTCTTTTTTATTGGTGTATTCACAACTTTTCAGTAGTATTCAGATCTTTGTTCAGGGTTCTTTGAATGCCCAGAAAATGTCTATTTAACTTGAAGATGGTGTCCATTATTGCCTAAGGTTAATGTATTGAAATTACTAGTAGTAGCTTTCGGAAATGATTTTGTATGCTTTTGCCAACTGTTTCTACTTTGTGTTGACAATGGTGCATGTTGTAGTTAGACTTAAGAAAAAAGTTTCTGGGTCTTGTCTAGAAACAACAGAACACATGTATTCTACCTCCCCTGCCAGTTGTACGAGTCTTTAATGGTTTCACACTTACTCTTTTGGGCTCTCATCTTCTTCAGGTCTCGATTGCTTTTAGTGAGAATGAAGACTGTATCAGGCATGTGGAGAGAAATCTTTGAAGGTCACTTATTCCCTTGCAGCTGTGTTAGCTAAAAAAAAAGAAAGTAAAAAACCCTCATATTCTTCATATGGGAAAATAAATTTTCCAGTTTACAAAGTGAATTTGTACAGGTATTTTGTGTCATAAGCAACACAGTAACATTTCAAATCCATTAGATCATACTGCTTTCTCTTAATTATTTTTAAAAATTTAAACCTTCTAATTTTTTTTCTGACAAGTCCTTATTCTCAGCCTTTCAGCTGTGGAGGGGAATATTAATTTCCCTCATGCCTTGGTAGCCTGAGATACCGACTGTACAGGGACTTTGCAGTTGTCACAAGGGTTGTTTACTGTGTAAGAAAAATGTTTGGTGGCTTTCGCTGAGGCTGTGGACACTGGTGACCTCACCTATGAGAGGAACCCTGTGGTAGAGGCATTGAGCCACCAAATTAAGGATCAGTGGGAGGAAGGGCAGTTAACAGAGGATCAGGGAAGGAAACCAGGTGATGGCCCATATCTTGCAGAGACCCTGCACAAGCAAGTGTCCAAACCCAGAATAGCAGGTAGGGATGAACTGTGAAAGGCTGCTCTTGTCCAAATGGAGACTATGAAGGTGGGTTGGGTTGGCTGGATATTTTTGTCCTTTGAATACTTTTGGAGATATGGAGTTGATGGATGGACTGTTAGATGGATAAGGAACTGGCTGAATGGCCATGTCCAGTGAGTTGCAATCAATGGCTCAATATCAAAGTAGAAACCTGTAAAGAGTGGCGTTCCTCAAGGGTCTGTACAAGGGCCAATACTATTTAATAAGTTTACCAATTACATAGATGGTGGGATTTAGTGCACACTCAGCAAGTTTGCTGATGATATGAAGATGAGTGGAGCAGTTGATTCGATGGAGGGAAGTGAAGCTATCCAGAGGGACCTTAACAGGATTGAGGAGTGGTCCTACGTGAAGCTCATGAAATTCAAGAAGGCAGAATTTTTCTATGATTCTATGAAACTAGGGAGCTGATCAGGGTTCTAGAAGACCAGACTGTCATTCAGAGGAACCTTGACAGGCTGGAAAGGTGTGCTAGTCCTTTCTTGAAAGAATAATGAGTTTCCACAGAGTTGAAATACAAAAACCCAGTTGCAAGTTTTTTGTCTGTACCTAAATAACTTCATATGACAGTCTAAGCTAAGGACCAACATGCTTGGAAAGAACCAACATACATTAAAAAAGGCCTGATGATCCTGGCAGACAAAAAACTTGGACATGATTCTTAGGCTCCTGGGGCAATGAAGCCAACCACATAAATATCTGAATTAGTGCCAGCATAGCCATCAAGTTGAGGAAGTGATTCTTGTCCTCTGTCAAGTCTGAGGCTTAATCTAGAATACTGTATGCAGTTTACACACCCCAGCATAAGAAAGACATTGAGATATTGGATACAATTCAATAAAGAGTCACCAGGATGATTCAGGGGCTGCAGGGCATGATATTCAAGGAGAAACTATGGGAGCAGGATTTCTTCAGCCTGAAAGAAAAGCTAAGGGCAAGCCTGTTACAGTCTCTATTGACAAAATGGGACGTTATATACCAAATAGAGCCAGACTATTCTCAGAGGTGAAAAGTGAAAGGATGAGAAGAATCCAACTGCAATAAGAGAAATTACAATTACAGATTAAGCATTATTGTTTTTTTCCACTGTGAGGGGGCAAATATTGCAATTCTCATCCTTGGAGATATTTGAAACTTGAATGGACAAACCCCTGAGGTATACATTAAGTACTGAACTGTGAAATTATAGAGACTTCAAATTTAGGTTTTTCTTTTTGATATATATGTTCTGTTGTCATGAGTTCAAAGAACAAAACCTCATTGTAACTATATTACTTATTCATTGGCCATGAAAAATGACCTGCTTTCAGTTAGAAAGGTAACCTAACCTATGATTTTCTTTGTGCTTAAATATCCAAAACCTTTTACAATAAAAATATGCATATTAAAACATTAAAATTGGTACATTTAAAGAGCATACTTTCATGTATACATATAATATTTAAGGCATGTTTAACATGAGACCACGTTTTTACATCTGTTCTTTGAACATCAATTTACATGACGCCTAATTGTCACTGTTTAAGGACCAAACCAAGTACATTTCTAAAATTAAAGGGTTTTCACTCTTTATGGTTTGGACAGAACGGTGTTTTTTTATTTTGATTCAAGAGTCACTACCTAGTTGTTTAAAAAGCTCCATCAGGGAGTATTATCACATTCACAGAATTCATTAGAGATTGATCTTTCAGACATTAAAAAACTTTAACACTCATGAACTATAATGATTGCATCACATCATCTTCAATACCCAAACCCTCAGACATTCAACTTTTCTTTATTCCAATTCGAAAGGCAGAAACCAGCAGCTAAATAAAGTTTTATTCCTTGTATAATGAAATCAGCCTAAAACTACGTACCTGTAAAAGATACCTACAACCTCTCTTCCATTTGTTTTCAACATCTGAGATGCTATGTTGTGGTCAACACAATAAACCAATATATGTGTATATGTATATATGAATATGACCATTACACTTACCCTTGGATGGTATCTTCTCTAAGTACATGTAATAGTTAAAATAATCCAAAAAAATCAGGTCAAATATATCCATTACAACAACTTAGTAAATGTTCATATTTAAGTAAAAAAAGTTCTTATATAATCAAGCTTCATCTGAAATTTTTCTGGTATTAAACATTTAATATTGAAATATTACAGTGAACATAATAATAATGTTCAGTGTTCCTCACTAGTTTTACATCTGATATCAGAACAATAGCTGTGCAGATGGACTAAATTTGATCAGGAATCCCAAATTACTGTTCATCACCTAGAGTTTGCTTTTATTCCACTTGTCATACACTTGTCATTTGCACTGGATTGATGCAGACAGTCTCAAGATGAAGACAGATGAAATACCATATTTGACTTATTTTTTAGTTTCTTGAAATTACTGATACATATGTGCAGAGTTTGCTTTTTTTCTGTGGGATTAACCAGTCAAGCAACCTCTGTATTATTTAGTCTGTGTGTGTGTGACACAAGGTATATTAAACAAATGCATTATAATGAATATGTATCTTCTAAATGAACAAAATAAAGTCTGGAGACAGAGTAAAATAAAGTGGAAGTGTAAATAAGTGATGTTTATTGTGAATACATGAACCCTGAAATGCAAAAATTATTCTGGAAATCTGACATTTAGGCAGAAATGCTTCAGTGAAGAGAATAAAACAAGTATTTCAAAACAACTTACTTTTCTTTCTTTCTTTAACAGGAGCCATGGTTGAATTTGGAATAAAGTTAATTGCTTTGTGGATATTTATCAGACCATCAAGAGAATGATGAAGTTTGGTTCAGTAAACTTTAAGACCTCATCTTTTACTTCGGCAACCTTGTCCACCGGTAGAAGAGAGTTATGGGGTCAAGTCTCCTGGGTTTTATTTCTGCTTTGCCCAATGATTCACTCTGTGACATTGGAGCTAAGAAAGACCCACAAGTGGATAAGACACAGTGCCATTCTGATGAAGAATCTTTTATTATATTGGCCTTCAACACTTTAAAATGATGAAACATTTTCACTGTTACAAAAAACTGACCTCAGCTGTTCAACTGTACAAGCAAATGGAATGTTAAAGCCCACTCTTACTAGTAGAAAAGCATTAAGCACTCAAACTTTAAATACTTGAGTAGTCCCAATGATGGCCTTGACACAGATGTCAGAAAAAAATATTGTGAAAGTCACATTACTAGTTTCTTAAGGCAACAAGTATGTTTTGCCTCTTTCTCTAAAGTTTTGATGCTTATACCTTTACTAACTTTTCTCTTGACACTATGCTTTTCCAACACTAGATTCATTTTTTCAGAAAACATGAAATTTTGCCTCATTTAATGTTTGTACCTTAGCTCTTACATTCCACTAAGCCACTAGATAATATGTATTCTTTTCCTCAAATCGTTGTTGATATTTCTAATATCCGAAAGAAAAGCAAAATCTCCCCCCCCTCATCAAAAAAGGTTTATGTGTAACATGAATTATTTGTTTAAATAAGTTTCTTAAATTCTTGAAGTTTTAATCATTAGTGACTACGAAATTATATGTGGCAGAATAACATTTGCAGTTGCACTTCAGTACTTCTACATTCAAGTCAGAGTCTTTGAGTAGGATAAAGGCAAAGGACAAATATGTTGAACAAGTCAAGGATTGGTTTTATTCTGTGTTGCATGGCACATATTCTAGTGGTTCGATGTTAATATAGTTTTCATAAGCATGGTCTGTTTCCTACCCTGGATATGAATTACACGAAAACTTCTTTTTTCATAGTGAGAAAGATCAATTATTGGAACAGATTGATCTGGAGGTTAATGGAACTTTCCTCCTTCAAGGTATTGACAACTCTTGGCTATGACTCTGAGAACTTGGAAGCTAGATTCAACTTTGATTTTGATTCTGTTTTAAGCAGTGTGAAGTGGATGGTTTCTAGAGTTCCCTTCCAAGCAAAATAATTCTATGATTCTATAAATCTGGCATCCTTAAGAATTTCACAATAAGAGATGACCTTTTATGTTATCAGATATGACAGACATTGGCAGTTTTATTAGTTATATTTTTTTTCACTTTCCTATCTTGCCAGAATCTGTTCTAAAGAAACTCCATAAGAAAACATGGCTATACAGGACCACAGGCTACTCTTAGCAAAGTAAGAACAAAAAAGATATATTTCTGAAATGAAAATTAACTTTATCATAATTCAACAGGAGTACATGAAAAAATTTCTACTAAATATCACTATAAAAAATATGTTTATTCTCTATAGGTAACAGAGTAGAATACATTGGTAAAAAAGGTAGATCTGAAAAATTTGTTAAATTTTCCTACAAGTTTTAGAAGAATGAATGCTTAATGAGTTGATGGGAAAGGAAAAAAAACAAAACTAAACAAAGTGTTTATTGTAAAATTAAACCCTACAAAGTTCTAATATATGAAATGTCATGATAACACAGTAGATTTATGAAAATATATTTGATTTTCTATTAATATGAAACGAAGGAGTGGCAGAAACAGTGTGGTGAACTGACTTTAACCCCCATTCCCCATCCCCCTGTGATGGTGTGTTGGGGAGGAGGTAGAGATTTTGGGAGCAAAGCTGAGCCTTGGAAGAAAGGAGAGGTGGAGGGAAGATTTTTTAAGATCTGTTTTTGTTTATCTCTCATTGTCTTACTCTGATTTGATTGGTAATGAATTAAATTGACTTTTCTTCCCCAAATTGAGTCTATTTGGCCTGTGACCATAACTGGAGAGTGACTCCTCCTTGTCCTTGTCTCAACCCGTGAGCCTTTCCTTATATTTTCTCCTCCCCATCTCACCTGCTGTGGGAGTGAGCGAATGTCTTCATGGTCTGTTTTTTGCAGCTGGGCCTAAACCGTGACAGGTCATCTTCTGCATGAGAGAAATGGGTAATATGACAGCTCTGAAAAAGGAAATTTAATTATTTTCCACCTTTTAGGATCACTTCAGCTATAATGCTGCAATTAGGTTTATATTAATCAATGTTCCTCTGGTTAATACTTACAAGCAGTTATCATTCTAGATCCAAAGTCATTACAAGAAATTGAACGTTAATTAAAGAACAAAATTAAACATGTTTATGTGGGTTTGTGTGTTTGCAGCAATAACTCTTAAACCAATTTGATAATTTATACCACCTTACAACACCAGAACCTTTCTTCCCATCAGCATATACATGGCATGTTATTTACTGCTTTAATAGGTTACAGTCCTTCATGGTCTTCTAGGAGACTACAAGGTAAATTTCAAAATGGTGAATAGGAAGCAGAGCTGTATATCTCATTATTTTAATGCCTGACTGTGCATCTATTCACAGGTCAGGTACTATTATAGTTAGCCATGCCTTGATAAAAATGGAGGACTAAATTCTTCTTCCTGCTGCATTAATATGTATTTCCAAAAAGACATTTTTGACTGCATACCAATATTATAAAAAGTAAAAAGCATCCAGGTTTGGTTTGTGTAGAGAAAATATTCCTCTTGGCTAAGACATTCTGTCCAGCTTTAGAGATACTTCTTTTCTTTAAAATGGAAGATAGTTGGAATAAGTTCAAGCTTTTTTGCTTCAACAAAAAAACAGTATATACTGTCCTGGCCCACCAGGATAGTTTACACTCTCAGTAGTTGTATCTTGTTTACTTTCAAATTTCTGCTGTCATCCAACATATGTGAAATCTGAGTCTCTTTAGTCTAATGGATAACTAAGCAACCTAATTTTGTTGATATTGATGGAAACATAATCCAGTACAGGCCAAGCCAAGAATGGAAACTGATCCCTACATCTGGCCCACTAAATTAGTCTGATACCAAAAGGATTCTAAAATATTTCTCATGTAATAGATGTGTTATATTTTTTCTCTTTCTTTCTCTACATTTTTAATAAAGGTAAAGAGCAAACATGCTTGAACAAAGAATTATATAATAAGGCTTCTGTGGTTACAATAGCATTATAAATATATTTGTGTGCATATGTATACACACATGAAGTGAGAATGATATCACTGGTGATTTTGCCTGAAAATTCCTTAACATTAAAACTGCAAGTGGATATCTGTACTGCAGCTTTGTAAGTCTTTTCCCCACTCTCCCAAACCACACTATGGTGTATTAATTTCTTTTAAATTTACTTGGATATTTATTTTAAATGTCATGACTACTTTCCCATCTCTTCTAAAAATAACTTGAGAGTCATACTGGAAGGAACTGATAAGGTCATAATTATTTTCTTTGTTTTTCCAGTGACATATTGTAATGCTTTATAGTTGTGGAAATCTTGAGTGTAGCCTAATGAAGCTCATTATTAATAGAACTGTCTGGTTCCGATACAAATTAATTTTTTTTCCTATCTTTGGATTGCTATTCTTGTATGTTGAGCATGTAATAATTTAGAACAGAATAGAAAAGTATAAGCAGCAGGAAAAAATAGTATGATATCAGAGCAACAGTAAGGCAATGTTAAGGCAACATTGTGCTGTGTCAGAAGAAGATAGGAACTGACATCATAGATCATACTACTTGTCTGTCATCAATACTGATTATTTTCCTGCTTCTTAAAAAGAAACAGTACTATTATTATCTCAGAGCATTATATACATTGTAGACCTGTGTTTTTCTAGGATCACAATGTAATTTTTTTTTTTTTTATAACATCATTTTAGGAATACTATTATTTAGAAAAAGTATTTGGTTTTATACTTCTTTTAAAGCAGAGATAATAGATATTCTGAATTCGATGGTAAGCATTGGCTGATCTTCCAAATAACATTCAACAAATTGTTCCAACAATTTTTTATTTTCATGTTGTTCTTATTTTTGCCTAGATTAAGGTTAATTTTCTTCCTAGTAGCTGGTATAGTGCTGTGTGAATTTATGATGAGAATAGTGTTAATAATACACTGATGTTTATACTAAGTCAAGGACTTTTCAGATTGTCGTACTGCCCTACCAGCAAGTAGTCTGTGGGGGCACAAGAAGCTGAGAAGGGACACAGACAGGACAGCTGACCCAAACTGGCCAAAGGGATAATCCGTTACTGCCCTACCAGCAAGTAGTCTGTGGGGGCACAAGAAGCTGAGAAGGGACACAGACAGGACAGCTGACCCAAACTGGCCAAAGGGATATTCCGTACCATATGAAAGCATGCTCAGTATATAAACTAGGGAAAAAACTAGCTGAGGGCTGTTGCTTGCAACCTGACTGGACCTCAGCCAGAAGATGGCGTACAGTTTATTTGTGCATCACTAATTCTTTTGATTATTATTTTCGTTGTTGCTGTTGTTGTTATCATTATTGTTATTGCTATTATCCCTTCCTTTTCTGTCCTATAAAACTGTCTTTATCTCAACTCATTAATTTTTCTTTTTTTTTTTTTCCTGATTATGTCCTTCATCCCACAGGGTTAGGGGGAGTGAGTCAACAGTTCTGTGGTGTTTTAGCTGCCTGCTGGGTTAAAACACAACATACACAATTTCCCTCTGGACAATGCTCAAGTGCAATGGAAGTTCTCTAATGAGAGACTAGAGATGGTCAAATACTGACACAGGACTCAGGTAACTAGTTTCTGACCATCTAATTAAAATCACAAAACCAGCAAAGAAGCATAAGCAATTGCTGAAGAGATTTTAATTTTGAGCTCTCTTTCAAAGTGAGGATCTAGGGATCACATGGAAAGTGATCTTTTCCCAAACATAGGGTATCATTCAGTACTGCTCTCCAGCACCAATTTTTAGAAAAATATTCTTTGCATCCCTCCACAAATATAGCAGTCATAGATATGTTAGAAAACAGATTTTATCTCTGATCAACAAAAATATCCCAATGTCACAGTTGAATAATATTTAAAATCACACTTTAATAAGAGACTTCTACAGAGTGTCACAGAAAGGAACAAATGAAGCAGATGAAGATCTATTGCACTGACTTGTATGTATGTGATTAGAAAGATGACAGTGAAAATAGAAAGAATTAAGGAATCCAAACAACTTAGACTGAGATAAGATGAATGAATGGACAAAGATCAATAATGTCAAATGCATCTGAGCTGTCAGGCACCAGCAAAGAACTGATTGATCCAGATTCTGAACTAATTAAAGTGGCATTGGTCACCTATAACCCTCCAATTCAAATACTGTGTAGATTTCTAAAACAAGCCTTGATCTTTGGAAGCAATAAATAGATGGTGGTGTGATTCAATTAGATTAGTACTCATCTGTCTAGAAAACTATTTTTCCTGTGAAGGTAGGCTTACAGCAAGGTTTCAGATTTATTGCTAATCACCATTCATAGCTTTCTATTCTTTTCACACAACTGAAGTTCCATTAACAACACTAAAATATGAAAATATGCTATCCCAAAATTTAAGGATTTATAATTCTTGTAATTTTCTCATGCTTCTTCCATATACTTTCCAGCACAGCTTTATATATTTGTTCTACATAATTGTATTTTGTATTATTCAAATTACATTTAAATTAATTAATTGTTAATGCACTATTTTCTTCAGAGTTGCCTTTAATTTCTTTTCACAGTTACACTGTTTTTCTTAATTGTCAGTTTCCTTTCCTGATGGCCAAAGTTTTCCTTGCTTCTCTTTTTTCTTGACTTGAGCCAAATACAATGCAATGTTTATTAAATTGGCTTCTCTGCACATTCTTACTGACTTGAGTCAGTATGTCATCTATTTTCTGAGTTTCAACTTGTCTTAATTTCCTTTTTTTTTTTTTTTAACTGAATCCCTACTCACTTATCTGTATGTTCAGGTACAGTTTCCCTTTAAAAGTATCACAAAATCACAGAATGGTAGGCGTTGGAAGGGACCTTCAGAGATCATCTAGTCCAATCCCTAAAATTTCACATGTTGGATGACAGCAAAATTCACAACATAAACTAGATAGAAATACTGAGAATGTACATTATCCTGGTGAATTTTCAAGCAAAGTGTGACTTTGATATCACTTCCAGAAATGTCCTGAAATTTATAATTAAATTTTGATTTCTTAGAAGAAGGGATCACCCGTTAAAATTTTCACAGCTGAGTAGTAGCACGGAATTATTATTCCCAGTTACAATGGACTAATTCCTCACAAAAGATAACAGGCAAGATATCTGTGGCTGCTTACCTTAAGTACTCACTTTTTTCTAATATTAACAGCAAGTGCCTGTGTAATTATGGTAAAATTATTAAGAGTTGTTTTGGGGTTTTTTTCCCATTAATTTTTGGAGAGAATCTAGAAATCACTCCAGTGCTCTCACAGGGGAGACACTTTATGTTAGTCAAGAGACAATACTTAAGAAGATGGATATTGCTGATCAGGTTCTTAATACACAGTAGTACACATCAGTTTCCTCTACCCTCAGTATTTAGACTACAGCGATCTACTCTGAACACAAGGATCTACTCTGAGGGTGTCCCATCTATAAAGCTACTGAATAAAAAGAAATCGGGAATTTTTCTTTGACTGCTATTGTTGCATGTGGAGCTCATTTGTCATATACAAGAATGGTTTCTACTAAAGTTTTTAGAGAGAAAATGGTGAAAGAATGCTTACTTTATTTAACTTCAGTATTAGTGTTAGTTATAAGTGAATTATAGAGTACTTTCACAGTGATGGCATTTCAGTGTTCAAAAATATGTAGTAGTGACAATAAGAATGTTAAGAATATTAAGAATATAAGAATATTAAGAAACCAAATATATGCTTTGTGGGATCAAGGTTCCAGTTTCTATATTTAAGTGTAGCAAGATATATGGCTTGAGTTGGAATTGGACTCACTTGTGTGCTTTGAATTCATCCAAATTCAGATGAATTTGGATGCATTTGTCCATATTCATATGTTGACATTATAACACCGTTATGTCTTCAAGGACAGGCTGGATGTGGCTTTGAGCAGCCTGGTCTAGTGGAAGGTGTCCCTGCCCATGGCAGGGGGGTTGGAACTAGGTGATCGTTAAGGTCCCTTCCAACCCAAACCATTCTATGATTCTATGATTATCAAAGTCAGTCAGTCTAAGTTACCTATATAGTCACAGGAGTGAAAGAGGCACAACTACAATGTGATTCATCCTATTCTGAACTGGTTGTTTTAAACAGGAAGGTTGATGCACACTGTAAGATCACCTATTTTTCTGCATTCAGGAGGTTGGAAAGATAGATGCAGATGACTGTAGAACATGCTAACAGTTAAGTAGGAAGAATCCTATCTATAACAGTACTCAGTGAGGTCCAATATCACTTTATATTTTTCCTTTCACTGTTCTTTGTTATTTTTCTCTTCTCAATTTCATTAATTTAATTGTGTATCTAGAAGCCTTTTTGTTGCTTTAGTTAACTGAGTTTCTTAGATATCTGCATCCCTCGTATTATTACTGTTATGTGTAATTATATGAGGTTTACTTTGTAAGTACTTCTCCTACTTACAGTACAAAATATGATCAAGGCACAATTAAACTATATACAAATGAAATTAATAAAGTTTATTTTTTAAATTTTCTATTCTAACATATTAAGTTGTATACATTCTGTGAAGTTTATTCTTAAAACCTGAACTAGTTTTATTACCAGAACGTTTATTCCTGAAATAAAAATGCATGTTACTTTCGAACTAACAAAAAAAAATTTATCTTGATGTTTCAAATTCTTTAAAATAGGATGTCAATAATGGAAAGCATGATAAGGAATAGGCTGACTCATCAGTTCAGAGATATATGGAGAAATGTTCAGTTTAAAAATGTTTCTGGAATCAGAGTTATAAATATGGTTTGCTACATTATCTCTCAGAAGGAAGATTTAAATGTAACATCCAGAATTTTAAATGAAAAAGGCTTACATATCCTGAATATTTATAACAACTAAGATGACTAGCATGTGTTTACTTAGAGATTATAGTGATTAAAAAAAAAATACATTTTGATACATATTTCCAGTAGAGACCTTTATCACTACAGGAAAATGTATCTGCTCCAAAACTGATATACAACTTGTGACCTTTCATACCAATGTCCATGATATCATATATTAATTTTAGCAAAATTTTCTGCTATTCTTGACATTCATAATGAATATGACCAATGCTTGCATACATTAACAGAATAAAATAACTTTTCTGAAAAATACCTTTACTATAACTGCTGCAAAACACCTCAAAACTAGGTTTACATTATTGAGATCAGATTATTGGATTGTCTCAAAAATCAAACTGTGTTGTTTTATCAATGTATGTTTTCCTTCAGTGTTTGCTTCTTTGTTTACACTGTTATTTGTTTTTAAAGCAAGCTTCAGGTGTTAATTTTTAAAGCAAGATTCAGGTGTTAATAGGTTTTTTATTTGGCAGAAAAGCTGCAGTTTGACATAGTTTACATAGCTGAGGGAGACTAAAAGGCATCATAATGATACATAAGTGGTAAAGGTCAGAAATAAGTTTTTCTGTGTATATGATTGGTCTAGTCTTAATCTTTAATGCTCTTTTACCTGATGTGTAGTATTTTGAGAACAAGATAGAATTTAATTGGATTTTTTGTCAGGATCTATCACTAGGTATGTTAAAAAATGTTCCTCTGTGGAAGTACAACATTAACATCTTTTACAGAGACTTCTTCATGACAAGTCAAGGTGAGGTGGATCTGTTGTCCTAGACATTTTACAATCATTATACTGGGGTTGAGAAATATGAACACAATGACATAAGTGATTTGGGTTTACTTTTCTGCTTTGCTTTGCTTTGCTTGGGTTTTTTAAATTATATTTTGTGATGGGTAAGTTTATTTAGAAATTTAATCATGTTCCCAAGATTTACTAGTCTGTTAACAACTGGCAGTTCCCACTGTCATGTTCTTCACCTTGGTTCTTAGTGTTCTACATGAATTTAAGAATTAAGATTTTCTTTATATATTGTCTTCTTGCCTACACAAGAAGCCATACATACAGAAAGATCTGCAGTCTTTTGTCCACTCTTAAAAGATAATTCCTTTAATTAAACCAATGAGACTCCCACCTCCCAGCATGCAGATATGTGAAGACGAAAACAAGGGCTTGACTTGTTTGCCTAAAATGAGTTGCCTAATACTAGTTAATATATCTTAGTCTACCTCACATATTTTACAACCAGTGCTCCAGAAAAACACACATGTCATTTAGGTTGTATCTGCTAATTTTTAATGTTTTGGATACCATGAGTACCTAAGTTGCTAATAGATACCTTTTGATAGCCAATTGAATTAACAAGGGAAGCATCCTAAATAACAACAAACAAATGCAGAATTCCTGTTATGCTAGTGCAAAGTCTGTTTCCCTAGATTTACATGAAAGCTGTATGAAAGTAACCCAGTATTTGTTATTCCATGCTTAAGAACCTCCATTATACCGATGAAATATAGTTAATTTTATGTGAAACTCAATAAAGCAAGACAGGTAAAATGTCTGTTCAATATCTGTGAAAAAACAATATTTGAATTTTTTTCTGTTTTGATATGTTCCTTTTCTGAAAGAACACGATATAATTGTTACTTAGCTGGAAATATCACAGTAGAATAAAAGTGGGATGTGCATTTTTTCATTGAGCTTCTGCTATTAAAAGGCCAAGGCCATTTGCACAAGATGGGCCTCTGTTTATCACCTAGTATAAAAAGCATGTTTCAAACTTGTCCAAGATAAAAAAGAAAATAGTTTCCTTGAATTTTCTTGACATGTCTTTTTCTGTTCCCTTTTTATTGTCCTGTCTCTGATAGACTTCCTGTGCTGAAAAATGACAATGACACGTCTGAAGCCAAATTGCAAACCTGAGAGTAGGGAAGAAATGAACACAGAGGGAAAATCACTTTTGTAAATATACCTGAACTTTTCAATGTAAAATATTCTGCCTGTTGTTTGACAATTTCTTTTTTCCCCCGAGTTCTGTATTCAACTTTCTTTTTGTTAACACTGGGATTTTTGAAATACGTTAAGACATAAAAGTAAATTGGAAGCATTTAGCCATTGCTGTTATAAAACTCTTTTCTGAACTCTAAGAAAAAAATGATGTTCAAAGGATAATAATGGTATTTAAGTTGGTTTGAAATGAGTGAAGAATAGCTTCATCTGATAAAATGTTTTAAGGTAACAGGTGGAATTTAGTAAGGGATTAACAAACTCATGATCCGAAACAGACAGAAACAGGAATTTAGACACTTAAATTTTTGTCCTGAAACCCTATTCACGATCAGCAAGAAACCCTACTCTTTCAGTAGGTTGCATAGGGTTGACTTTTTTTTTTTTTTTAATCATATTGTTCTTAGGGAAGTGGAAGATATATTTTGGTTCCTACGTGGAAATTTGCTGTTTAAACAGAAGAACAAAATTGGTGCTTTTCTCATGCTTATTTCCCACTGAACTGTCACAGACTAAAGGAGATATGAATCTCATTTAGCATTGGTTAAACAGGTAGTATCTAATAGATAGTATCTAATTTAAGCTTCTTGTCAATAGTGATTTTTCCCTTCCTGAGTAAGATGTCAGGCATAATCAGGATGAACCTTCTTTGCAGGTTCTGACTTTTCTTCACAAACTGTAGAGAGAAAAGGAACTTAGATTAGATAAAAATATAAATGATAAAACTTGCATCGAAATGAACCCCACTGCAGCCGAAAAGCTTCTTATATAATTTGATATGCTCCGTCATGTTTTCAGTTTGTACCAAATTATGTTACAATCTGTTAAAGCAATGTGTTCACTACAAATATACCACTTCTTTTTTCTTAGACATAGGTGGTGCTATCCATCTTCAATAAAAATTCCCCACGATTCCAGGTCATGGAAGATGGAAGATCATCACCTTTTTACTGCATGTAATTAAAACCAAACTCAAAATCATCAACCAAAACAATAAACACGAAAACTTGTACCTTTAAGGAGTTTAGTTTAGCATCATTCTATAGGCTACTTAGTATGGAGAAGGTAAATGACTGATGAAAAAAAAAACAACTCAGGCAAAGGACAAGTACGAGAGTAGGTGGACAAAACAGAATAAAGAGGAGAAGTATTTATAAGTGTTATTTTAGAAGATGTGGCTTCTGATCCCCATATCATTACTTGCTTTTGTGTTAAAACTGACTAAATACTTAAAACCTAGTTCTGTACGTAACTATCTGAGCCCACAGCAGCATGCATACTCTTATTCTCTTCTTTTGTACTATACCATCTTTAATTTAAGAAGAAATAAAAAATATATTAATACCCCAAGCAGCGAGATAGATTGCTCATTTTTTATTATAATTAAAAATAAATATCTGAAATTATTCTTTGCTTTCCTTACCAATGCTTTTTTCTGTATAGCTGTGCACTAAAATACTGTGTGTTTCTCTGTATAAAGACATTCCAATAAGGACTTCAATTTAATTTTAGGCTCATAAGGTGAAAACTACATGGGGAACTTATCTATCCTAGGATCTTTGAATAGTTGGTAAGAGAAAAAGTTTGGATTCATATCTTCCAAAAGCCCAAAATGCTTATTGAAAACCTGTTAAATATAGAGGGGACTAGGCTCTAGTATGTATAAGTGTGATTAACATTGGCATGACAATTATTGTATTAATTCAGCTACCTGATACATGCAATCCAAAAAAAGGTAGAGCTTCCAGTATTTCAAATATTTTTAGTACACACAGAATCGGGTCACAGATTTAAAGGTTATGTCAGCACGGTATAAACATGATCTTACATCCAGTTCATGAGACAGAAAAAAATTATATTACAGTGGCAGAGAGCCTATAGAACTTATAAGCAGTCAATGGAGTGTGTGTGAGCTGACACAGTCAGGAGACAGGAAAAATTATAAACCACAGATGAAATGTAAAGTGTAAATTTATTTTTGTTACCTTGAATACTGGGTGTTCTGGTTTAAGTCCATTTACCAATTAAGCATCACACAGCTTCTTGCTCACCTACCCCCTCCTCCAGTGGAGGAGAAGAATTAGAGGAAAAGACAAGGAAGCTTGTGGATGTAGATAAGAACAATGAACAATTTAATAATTTAATATAAATGAATAAAACAGTGATTCAAATAATATTAACAATACTAATAACACTAATGATAATATGCAATGAAAATAATGGAAAATAAAGCAAAGGCTACAATTGCTCACCATCCACTGACCAATAGACAGCCATGCCTCGAGTAGCGAGAGTCAGGGCCAGAAAGCCCAAGAGCCAGAGTCCAAGAGTGATCACAAGAGAGTCTGAGTGACACCCACAGGTGGGAGTATGACAGAGAAAGCCAACCAATGGACCAACTCACTAACTAACAAACAATGAATGATGGTCCCCTGGATCACCCCCAGTTTATATACTGACCATGACATTCAAGGGATTGAAATACTCTTTCAGTCAGTTTGAGTTAGCTCTCTGAACTGTGTCCCCCAAACACACTGCTTGTAATGAGAAAGTTGGGAACACAGCTACAGTAACAGAAGCTGAAAAAGTCCCTGAATGGGTGTAAACACTCCTTAGTCACAACTAAACCCCATCAGTGTTATCAGTATTCTTCTCAGTGCAAATCCAAAATATAGCCTCATACTAGATACTGTGAAGTAAATTAACTCTGTTCTGACTAAAACCAGAGCACTGGGTGATCCCTGAAGCAGCACCTGGGCAGAAGAACAAAAGTGGGAATGCAGGCACTGCAGAGCAGTACTAGAGGACCACCAAATCTGCTGGTTTCACCTGTATATCAGGGATTCAGAAAGGCATAGATTATCACTATGCTTTGATCTTTCCAATAGCTGGGCTGGAATCTCAGACATGTCATAAGGTGCCTATCACAGCCCTATGTTATCTAAACACAGAAGATCCACTTCTCCAGCATGCAAGACTAAACAATGATTAGTATGATATATGCATTTTTCTACGCCCCAGCTGCAAGTCACTTGAGCATGTTTACAGTCCTCCTTGCCAATTTTCCATTATTTTCCCACAATCTGAAAAAGAGGAATCTAAGGGGAGGTATAATATCTGCCTGCAGTATTTGAAGGTCAGTTACAAAGACAATAAGGTCAAACTCTTCCCAGTAGACAGAATAAGAAAAGCCAACAAACATTACAGATTTACAAGACATAGCTACTTAAGATTATCTCTCAGCAGATGTACTAGAGAGATCCCTATTTTGGTACTAGGACGCTGAATGACAGACACCTCCAGTTGTCCCCTTGAACAACCAAAAATTCTATGATTCTTTGACAATATGACACACAATTCTATAGTGTCAATGAAAGCAAATTATTTTTTCAATTTTCTAATTATTTTGTGATGTTTGGTTTTTATTCTCCAAGGTATTTGTGTGTAAGGAAGATAAATATCTGCAACGTGCAACTTCAGCTAGAATTCTGGGTTTCAACTGAGTCTGAGAGTTTAAAATAATGTAAAAATAGTTCTGAATCTTTTTGAAAGTGTGTATATTTCTTCATTTGATTAATCTTTGTTGCACTCTCACAAATATGGCCTATATTTATGCTTCAGTTATTGTTCATGTTAACATCTGTTGATGTTAGTTGGGCAGTAATGTGCAGAAAGTAGTAAGAATCGGTTTCTTTCATATGTAATTTTGCCCCTGTATTAAAATGAAAAATTATGATCAAAAGTATATATCTTTGTTTAATTTACAATGGTTTTGTAGGAGAACTATTTTTCCAATCATAAACCACATCTTTTCGTCTCAAGGTCAATAGTGGATCAGTTTTTAAATCTATATATGTGAATAAGGTTGGATGAAAAGAAATATGAATTGCAATTTCAAAACATGTCTTTTTATAACCTTGATATTCTGATAATCATATTCTCAGTAAATGGAATTTATTGATCTTGGGATAAATAGTGATGAGTGAAAAACAAAGCAGGAGAGGACTAATTCAGGTCTAATGAGTCTGAACCTCAAACTGTTCAAGAATGGAAATACAAAGAAAAATGATCAGCAAAGCTGTCAGGAGCACAGAAATTATCTTGTAATATTCAATATAGTTTTCTTTTCCACTTAGTTTAGTTTGGATTTATTTCTCACAACATTTTCTGTACTAATATACAGCATCATTGCTTGTATTCTGCTTAAACTCATTGTTTTCACTTAAAAACTGAAATTTCTGTTACTGAAATTTTGATAAAGATGTCAGAATAAATGTTACACACATATAGAGTTTTAGTAAAACGTATGAAAAGTGGATAATAATCTATCAAAAACAATTTTTTCTTTTTTTTTTTTTTTAGTAATTGATTAATTTTCAAGAGCAAAAAATACTCAAACTGCTTACATGTACACCTTGATTGTATTTTGCCTCCTTCCCTCGTAGGCATGAATAAAAGATTATAAAGCATACTAAAGTCCTTGAGGATTTTTTGAAGTCTCTGCTTAAGTTGCAAACTCACCTGTACTAAAATGGAACCTGTATAGGGATTCTGCTGGAAGACCAACTCTACACCATTCAAGGACTTGAGGATATAAATGTTGGAGACTTTTATAATTTCATTATATGTAGCATCTAAATTACCCTGTCTCTAACAAACCAAGTTAAGTTATTCCTTTTGTTTCATTTTCTCGTTTATTTATCACTAACTCTACCTCTGATTATTGCATTATGACTATGAAGTTCATCATATTTCTGTATTAAATTGCTGAGATGTTGGAAATACTTCCTGCTAAGTTTAATTACATTCATTCATTGTACACTCTAGAAGACTTAATATATTTGTGAGATGTTTTCCTTAACATAAGCATTAAATTTGCTGCAACATATATTTACCCTGTGAAGTTAACATGCAGTGCTGGATGCACAAAGTCAATGATTGTCATATTTAAAGTTTTCTGAAAAGATAATGATGTTTACCCTTTCAGCTACAGAAGAAAACCTTAGGGTATTGGCTACCTGAAGCACCATCCTTTAAGTTCTGACTGAAATATACACAACACTAAAATCAGGGGCATTGCTATCTGAAATCTTATTTTTATTACATTGATGTTTCTGCTATCTGAAGAATTCAGGATGAATTCACTATGTCCTTCTACCATTTCCCAGATAGAAACAAACAAGATAAATCTTAGGTGTTTTCTGAATTCTTCCGAACCTTATATTGTATAGTGTAGTATTTATACAACATAAAACAGTAAAATGGTTTGCTAATAGAAATCATGCTTCAGCTTGCTTATTAGGACCACAATAAGTAGATATTCAAAAGTCAGATACCTTGACATTATGATACTATATACTATGGATATAAATAGTTCAAGTTGCTCTACTGAAAATGCTGGAAGTTTCCTGGACAGCGTCTTGTCTCCTTACATATGAGATAAATAGCTATAATTTTTACATTTGCTCTTAAAATTTTATATTTTATGTTTATTACTTTTTAGGAATGCTTATTTGGTCTACCTTTGTATGCAATGAGTAGAGACAGAATGATCATTCTTATAAAAACAATCAGTGCATCATAATAAAATTTCTATCAAGCAACCAAGATGCCAATAAAGTACATGAATCAAGTAGACACAGAAGATCTCTAAGGGCATTTGTACATGTCAAAGCCAAATAGTTTAATCATTCATTAACGTTTTCACTCTTTTTCTTCTCTACAACCTATAATCGAGCATACCCTCCTGCAAATCATGCTGAGGCACATGGAGAATGCGGAGGTGATTGGTGACAACCAACATGGCTTCACCAAGGGCAGATCATGCCTGATGAACATGGTGGCCTTCTATGATGGGGTCATGACCTTGGTGGATAGAGGATGGGCAACTGATGCCATCTACCTGGACTTGTGCAAAGCCTTCGATACTGTCCCACATGACATCCCTGTCTCGAAACTGGAGAGACATGGATTTGACAGATAGACCACCTAATGGATAAAGAACTGGATGGATAGTCACACTCAGTGAGTGGTGGTCAAAGGCTCGATGTCCAAGTGGAGAACAGTAATGAGCGTCGTTCCTCAGGGGTCAGTGTTGGGACTTGTACAGTTTAACATCTTCGTCACTGACATGGAT
>NW_010233970.1:3211-3494 GCF_000690775.1 Eurypyga helias | reverse complement strand
AATATTAATATTTTATTTATTTCCTTTATTAAGATATTTAACATGTATCTTCTTGAATTAATGTAGGTATAGTCTTGAAACAGAGTTGGAGTTTATGATCTCTAAGGGCCTCTTAGAGCATTATTTTTTTAATTTAACTGTGCCTAATTGTCAGATGCCTACAATACAAGTATTGACAATTTAAAATTGATGATTTCAAGATTTAATTAGTTTATGATTTCAAGAAATTACAAGAGCATAGGCCACAAAAATAAGGAACACATGTACCAGAAGTGAAAAAGCA
>NW_010233970.1:2699-3154 GCF_000690775.1 Eurypyga helias | reverse complement strand
AAGTGAAAAAGCAGTGTTAAACAAAATTAGATAAAACAACAGCATATTTTTCTAAAAAGACTACAAAGCTGAGGGAGGTAAATGATTCCTTCAACTAGTAGTACTGCTCTGTTGGAGAATAAGTTCTTTTATCTTTTGGCTGAATGTTAAAAATACACTGGGTAAGAAACACTATTTAATTTTGGCAACATTGTGTGTGGACACAAAAAATATTTCCCCTTGCTGTAATTGCTTAACAACAGCATATTTTTCTAAAAAGACTACAAAGCTGAGGGAGGTAAATGATTCCTTCAACTAGTAGTACTGCTCTGTTGGAGAATAAGTTCTTTTATCTTTTGGCTGAATGTTAAAAATACACTGGGTAAGAAACACTATTTAATTTTGGCAACATTGTGTGTGGACACAAAAAATATTTCCCCTTGCTGTAATTGCTTAGCGGGGGTTCGGTTTGGGTT
>NW_010233970.1:0-2669 GCF_000690775.1 Eurypyga helias | reverse complement strand
GTTGGGTTTTTGGTTGTTTGTTTTGTTTTATTGGGTTTTTTTTTGTCACAATTATCTTAATGACTGAGGAAGTAGTCTACTAAAAGTTGATATAAATTTTTTTATAGTGGGCTGTCTGAGAATGCATAGCCTATTAACTGAATAGAAAGAATAAGAAAAGACTTCATAATTTCCACAAATTCTATGGTCTCACTTATGTTAGCTTTGCTAGAGAAAAAATAGGAGGCACATAACTACTGAAATAATTGAAAATTCACAGTATGAAAATAAAATGTATGTAGAGTATACAGAAATTTTTATAATTTGAATAATAATAGCAGAAATAAAACTTTCAGAACAAATGTAAAATATACATTTAACAATATACAATGTATCATATACCACAAGCAGTGCTACAGCCTATGGCTTGACTGGAACTCATAATAAATTTTATATAGATTCCAAATTTTATCTCTACAAGTCTCTAGTCCATGAAATCACTATAATAGAAATAGCAGTAGAAGAATCACAGTGGAGAGATAACTCAGCACATTTGTCTTGGTTTAACCCCAGCTGGCAACTAAGCACCACACAGCACTCATTTACACACACACACACTCACCCACACACCCCACGCTGGGATGAGGGAGAGCATCAGAAGAGTCAAAGTGAGAAAGCTTGTGTTTTGAGACAAAGACAGTTTCATAGGTAAAGCAAAATCCATGCACACAAGGAAAGTTAAACAAGAAATTCATTCACCACTTTGCATTGGCAGGCAGGTGTTCAGCCATCTCCAGGAAAGCAGGGCTCCAACGTGGGAAGACAAACGCCTTCACCCTGAAAGCACCCCCTTCCTTCTTCTTCGCCCAGTTCTATATGCTGAGCATGATGTCATACGGTATGGAATATGGAACTTTGGTCAGTTGGGGACAGCTGTTCCAGCTGTGGCCCCCTTCAACTTCTTGTGCTGGTGGTATGAGGAGCAGGAAAGGCCTTGACTCTGTGTAAGCACGGCTCAGCAATGACGAAACCAGCCCTGTATTATCAACACTGTTTTCAGCACAAATGAGAAACACGGCCCCATACCAGCTACTACAAAGAATTCTATTCCACTGAAAACCAGCACATTTTTCACCCCTCATTCCATACCATTTACATCATGCTCAGGTCTCACACTCTCCAATACAACCTCATTGCCCACCACCACACATCCCATCCTCTGATATAATACACAGGTGTCATTCCCTTAGTCTATGGACTACCCCTGTGAAATGTCTGTAAAATGTCCATAAATGTCCACAAAATGTGCATCGAGTTTGTTCAGTCCATGACTTTGGGCTCCATCTGTTACGGGGACTGCTCAGGACAGGAGAGGTGGTGTGTTGTGTGGAGTTACTGGGCACCAAAGCAGCTCCAACTGGGTCACTGCTGCACTTCCTCTGCTGCTTGTAAGGCTCGTCCTGCACTGGTTCAGGGGGTTCCTGCTGGAGTAACTTCTATAACATGTAACTCAGATCCCGGATTACAACAATTTAAAGGTATTTCCATTACAATCTCCACCCCTGGTCCCTTTAAATCAGACTATCAATTTTAACATTGCAAATACAGTAACCCCTTGTCCCTGCTCTGGCTTCAATCTACGCACTGACTGCAGACACTTAGGGGTGTACCTGCTCCAAGTAGGGCCTTATCTATGAGACACAGTTTCCCCAGGGATATGTGCTGGAGCACAAACTTAGCCATAGTCACAGTCACTTTGAGGTGCACCTGCTTCAGCGTGGCCTTCTCCATGGGCCAGAATGCCTCCAGAGATACACCTGCTCCACGTGGCCTTCTCCATGCCCAGATTTATGCTTGGGCCCCAACCCCTTCAGAGGTGTATGTGCTGCAGCACAGACATAACCATGGCCACAGACACTTTGAGATGTTCCTGCTCTGGCACAGGTTTATCTAAAGCCACAGATGCTTCAGGGTGTCCTGCAACCACATGGACTCATCCACAGGTCACAGTCCCATCGCCTTGAGTTCACCCTGTCCAGTCAGCAGCACAGGAACAGCAGTGGTGCCCTGGTTGGATGGAGTGTTGGATTGTTGCATGCTGAATTCAGTTATGGTTCCATCACCACATTTAAATTGATATTGCTGAAAAATACAGCATTATTGCCAGATAATTATATATGTTATAGTAACACTAGAACTGGAAGGAGAATTGTGAAATTATTTCTGCAGGATTTATGTTAGGAATAAAGAGCCATAAAGTGGATCAGAGCATAAAACTTGGAGGATACCACAGCCTAGGAGAAAACACAAAACCATACCGAAAAGATTACAAAACACTGAAATACAAGGATGTTATCTATGACACCTTTTCAAAGCTCAGGGTGAGCCTTTAAAGTCATTTCAGTCTTTGACATCTTTTTTCAGCTACAAATACATCCTGACATAATCCAGGATTTTCTTCATTACCTTTCTCTGGCATCTGGAGGGATTGTTCAGGCGTAAGGGTAGTCCATTATGTTTATTCAGGAGCGTACAGTGTTCAGTGTAGCTTATGTGGTTATTCATATACCTCCTTGTTTAGATTTTTTAAACTTCAGCAATGCCCTAGTAACTCAGATCCTTACATTTTGGTTGCTTTTTTTTCCTTCTGGCATTTCTGATTCTGGGGGTGTTGTGGTTTAACTCCAGCT
>NW_010233969.1:5818-12341 GCF_000690775.1 Eurypyga helias | reverse complement strand
ATCTCAACGGCAGAAAGCCCGGGGGGGAGAAAAGGAGGAGAGAAGCAGCGAAAAAAGTTTGTGAAACTCCCCGGTGTCGCTCGCGCTAGCTGCGTGATGCCTCTGAGCCGCAGAGAGTTAGAATAAAATAAACCTGCCACCTCCCCTACCCCCCCTTGGAGAGAGGGGCTTGTCCACTCTCGGTTTTATCTCCTCTTCAATGCAATTCTTGCTTTCTCTCGGGTTTTTTTCAGCACTCCCACAACCTACCACCGTATTTTAGAGCTTTTTAATGAAAAAGCACCTTGTTACTGTAGTTCCTTTTCTGGATATGGATAACGCCAGCTCGGTCCTCTGACAGCATCTCCCTGATGGGATTAACTTCTATGAGCTTGAAAATTTTAGCGGTTTTGGGGGGACAGACATTCAAGTGAATGGGTAGAGGGAGCACACAGCTTGCAGCCTCCAAGAATTTTGCATTCCAGCCTCTGACTCTCTTCCAAAGCCCCGCGTAACGGTTGAGCTCCTTTCCAGCGAGCTGACCAAGCTCGTTGAAGTACCACGGGTGAACCGTGCGGGTCTGTGCCCTCTGAAACTCCAACTATCAACAGTTTCTTTTTAAGCAGATGGCTTGTTTCCCCTCTGTCTTCTTTTCGTTCACGCTCTGTTTTCGCTTTTCGCAATACTGCTTCCCAGCACAGGCTCGCTCTACGCTCCGCAATCCCAGGATTCACGTAATTTTAAACCGGGACGCCGTTACGAGGTTGTGTGGAATCTCGTGTTTCTTGCTGAGGCCTCGTTCGGCGCTGCCCCTCGCTGCGTGCGTTCCCTTCTCCTCTCTGAAACAAGCCATGGCGGCAGCCGTTGCGTGACGTGCCCAACCGGCACGAGTGAAACCCGAGCAGTAGTTTCCTTATGGGTGACACAGTTAAGGGAAAATGCCCACCGGGTGATCCGAGTGCTGTGTCCTGCTGACAGGAAACCAAACCGAAACCCATCTATCCATTAGCTTTCACAAAGGGCAGTTGCATTCTTTTTGCTTTTCTGCTTTTCCGTAGGATTCTTTCTTCATGGGTTTGCGTTGAGCACAAAGCTCCAGGAGAAAGCACGCGGTACCCACGAACCGTGTAGAAAACGGGGTGTTCGCTGCGGTGGGATGTCTCCCCAACACCTCTGCCCCGCACTCGGCTACAGCAGAAGAGCCAAAGCACAAGGTCCTGCTGCGAACGGTGCTGCTGGGGCTGAGGGGACGGCGTGCCAGCCTCCCCGCTTCACCGGGCAGGGGATGATGTCAAGGAAAGTATGGAGTCATCAGCTCCCTGAGAGGAGGGGGTGTCTGCGAGTCTGAAAACGGAGCTTGGGAAAGCACCAGCGGCAGTTGACAGAAGAAGGTGTGATGTTTGGTGGTGACGGTGGCCAGATCCTGAGGAGCACTTACAATCAGAGCATCATTTAGGTTGGAAAAGGCCTTTAAGATCATCAAGTCCGTGAGGTGACGGTCTTGATCAAGGCAGCTGAAAGGAATCTCTGTCGGTAGATGCCCTCAATCAGGTCAAGATGTTTTCTGCTTCAACACCCCCCCTGTTATGTATATGAATGCTGGAATCAGGTAAAAGATGTTTTCTGCTTCAACACCCCCCCCTGTAACGTGATGAATACTGGAATCAGGTAGATGAGTAAAGAACATGGCCTTTCCTTAGAGGTAGTGAAAATTAAATGGATGCAAAGGATTTAATGAGTTTTGGATGTATTCTGTTGTGGCAATTCATGCTCAACGTCTTCCAGAAAATAACATATCTGGGATAAAAAATGTGCATGAAAGGAGATTTCTAAAGCAAAGCAAAACGAAACACAAGAGCAGGAATTGCTTGTTTGGCCACTGTGTTCGTTGGCTTGATAAGGAAAAAAAGGGCTATCTAAAAATTTTTTTAAATGGTGCAAAGCTGCCTCTTTTCTCCGTTGTTTTAGGGGGAATCAGAGAAAGTTAAAGCTGATGACGGAAGAAGGCTGGAGCACAGTCAGAAAATAGACAAGTGTTGATGTTGAAAATTTTACTGAAGGAAACGGAATTCAAACTCAAAAGTGAAATCAGCAGGTGCAGCCCTTACACTCTCTGATTTTGTCAAGTTGTAGGTCTGGAAATAACCTCGAGCAAGAATTGTGAAGGAATGGTGGTGAGTCACCAGCATCCACACACCGAGTGACAGAGCACCGGGAGTTAATTACTGGGTGCTTAAAAACCCAGTGCAAGAGAATGTGAGTACGTCCCCAAACCCTGCTGTGTCAGTCAGGAAGGAGCAGTGTTGGTGTATTTCATGTATTTCCTCCATAACAATCCCTGGGATTCTTGATTTTACCACACTATCTAGCCCAGCTTAGGAAGAGCTGTTGTGAACCCGTTTGCTCTTTCAAAGGTATGCCATGATTCTTTGTCTTCACTTTATGTTCAACATAATTCCCTTTTCTTGTGTCAGCAAAGACAAACAGTTATTTAAAAACCAAACAAACAAATATTTTTTCTATTTTTTTTCTTTTTTTCTTTTTTCTATGAACCTCAGAGGTTCATAGGCTACTTTCAGGCTGGCATCTCTTACACAGTAGAATGGTCACCCCTTCCAGCCTGCTCTTTTTCTCCTCATTTCTCTGAATATCTCTTGGTTCCTCACTGGTTTCGGTGATGAGGTTCCAGAAGACGGTACAGCTTCTAGATCTGATTGTGCCAGGGACCACGTGGGCAAAGCTGCACTGAATGGGAGGTCTCTGGCCAAGCCGTCGGCACGTCCTTGCTGTTACTGTCAAAACTGTGGTCACGCTTTGTTGCGATTTCATACCCGGGCTGTGGTTTTTTTGCCATGCTGCCAACTCTCCATCCAAGGCCACTCTCCCTGCGGACAAGAAGGTCTACGGTCCTTAGGAGTGCTGAGATTTAGCTGCTGATTGCAGCAGTGGATAACCAGGGCAGCAGGGAAGAGCCTTCTCAATAGCAGGGCCACCACGGAAGCCTTGAGGACGGGAACTTCAGGAGCAGCCGGAGCCAGCCTGGCAGCACCAACACGCGGCACGCCAGCCCTCTGTGTCACCAGCTCAGCGTGCAGCACCGACACCAAAGCTTGGGAAGCTGAAGGAAGGTAACGTTAACTCCGTGTTGAATGTAGGCACAAAGAAAACCAAATCACAGGCGGTGTTATTTGGAATTATGACCCGTTCTTTCATCCAATTTACCGCGCAGGACCGTGACACACGTCAGCGCTGTGGAAGAGGTGGGACCGCTTGATGTGGCTGCGGGGACACGATGGCTTAGGCTGGTAGGAGGGGCTCAGCTGCTGAATGTCAAACCGTGGCCCAAGAACATGCAGCTCTGTTTCCAGGAACCGAGCCTGGTCTGCTCATTACAAATATCTTACTAATACCTAAAGGGCAGGTGTCAAGAGGATGGGGCCAGACATTTCGGAGGTGCCCAGCAACAAGATAAGGGGCAATGGGCACAACTGGAACGCAGGAAATTCCCTCTCAGCAGGAGGAAAAGCTCCTTTACTCTGAGGGTGCCAGAGCATGGAACGGGCTGCCCAGAGAGACTGTGGAGTCTCCTTCTCCGGAGATATTCCAGACACACCTGGATGCATTCCTATCTGACCTTCTGTGGGTGACCTGCTCAGGCAGGGGGTTGCACTGGATGATCTCCAAAGGTCCTTTTCAAACTTTTTTTTTCCTGCTGCCTTTCTTGCTTCAGCTGCTCGGATGTCCGCTTCCTTGCAACCCAGCCAGCGGAGTTTTGCTCCACAGTGCTGTAGTAACACTGAAGTTACTGCAACAGCAGTAGAATGGGCAATAATTCACCGTGTGTTTGTCCTGTCTTCAATACTGCAGGTAGCCTGTGCACTGGCTCTCCTGGCTTTACCTCTGCTGTGTACGGCAGTGATTCTCATGGAATTTGCCTTAACCTCGCAGGATGCTACCAGTTGCTTAGTTTGGTAAATGCAGTTGCTCTGTCTCCTCTCGGGTGCGTAACCCAGCCAAGGAAGGCTGAAGTCATGGGGAGAGCATAGGTCAAACAGGGTGATTATCAAAAATCATATAGAGGATGTGAGAGATCTGCATCTCCCTCCACCCTTTAAGAGGTTAAGAATTGTGGGTTTTTCTAATATGCTTGTGGCAAGATTAATTCCTCTCTGTTAAGGAAAGTCTTGGCTGGTTTGGTGAGCAGCAATCCTGAAATCTCCTTTAACAGACCACTTCCATGTTTTGGTTTCTGTTCATTGTGTTAAATTCTTGCTTTGCTCTTTTATCCGAATCCTGCCCTCGTTGCTTTGCAAGTGATATTTTCATGGGATTGGACTCCGAAGTTGACGTTCAGTGAAGCCAGTCAAGACCCAAACCACAGCCTGACTTCTCACATCCTCTTCTACGAAATGCAGGTTTGGTTTCAGTCTCTGCTGTTGTGCTCAGCTTTCCTACCCTGTGAATAACTCCTCGCCTTCTTCTTTAAAGGATTAATCTCCCCCCGAAGGCTGAGGAATGTGAGAGCTGTACCAAATAGCATCACTCTGAATGAACATTCCTACTGTGGTCGTGTGGCCGTTTCTCCTGATGTCATTTTTCCGTGGCCGTGCGTTCAGAAGGCTTTTGCTGACCCAGGCGTTTGTTTGCAGCGTTGCTCGCGCGTGTTGGTCACAACCTGGGCTTTGATCTTTCGTGTCCACATTCAGAAGTCTCCAGGGGTCTGCTATTGTTATTTAGCTCTGTGAAACGTTCAAGTTTTTAAGCCAATTTTAGTCTCTGCAGCATATTTTTCTGCCACTAAATCTCTTCCACAAATCCTTTCACCATGGGCTAGTCTGGCAAGCGCATGAATAAGAATGAGCAGCGCAAGATTGCTCCAAAACATTTCTATTATCTTCATATTCTTGTACAGTTCCTGTTTCCAAACGTTACACGGTGCTTTCAGGCTTCAGATCCCGAGGCTTTACCAGGGGTGGTGATGGCTGCTACCCAGACTCTGCAGATAAGGAACAGAGGCAAAGGGACTTGGGAAGGTCGCGAAGCCAGTCGGTGACTGAGCTGAGACCAAGCCCCAGCTCTGCTGTGCTTCAAACACCACACCAGGATGGATGCTATGGTGTCCTCCCGCAGAAAGCGTGGTAACGGTGGCAGAGCAGCAGCAGAAATAATTAAAAAAACTGTAGCTACTGATGGATATTTAATGCATCACTTACTATGCGTTAAGTTTATTTATTATATATTTGTTATGTGTTTAATTCATTTTCAGGCATGTTTTTTGGAGGGGGATGGTGAGCAAGGAGACCCAAAGGGAGGGTGTCTCTGGCTTACGTGCACCGTGCTGCTGGTGGCTCCTCCGGCTGTGCTGAGGGCTTGGTCCCCAGCGAGATCACAAGCTCACACCTGATCCACCCTGTACCAGTGCGAGGGGATGGAGATAAGAGCAGGCAATGAACGGCTCTGCTGTTCTCCGAGCCCGACGAGCTTTGAGGAGACTGCACCCAACTTCTTTTCAACTTGTCCTCTCCTTCTATGTCTGTAGAGATCCTTTTTGCTGAGGTTGCGTTAGAGCCGTGAATAGCACCGAGGTGCAGCATCATGGTGCGTGCGTGTGCGCGTCCCGAGCTGATCTGCTGTGATATTTAATTACGTTACACTTCGATGAGCGGCTGCTGGCTTGCACCGATGCTCCTTGCTGAGCTCTTCCCCGGGCTGCTGAGGGATGTGTCTGCGTCCCTCTTTCTGGGAGTGCAGGGACACCACGCTCAAGGGACATGGGTCACTACTCCTTTACGTCAAGAGACGCAGGGTCACCCCTTGTGCACACCAAAAACCTGTGCAAAGCCCCCCCGCCCCCGCCCCATGCTCGGCAGCAGCCGCTTTCTCGGTGTTACTCATTAGGCATGGAAAGAAGGTGTCTTGTCATAAAACAGCTGCATCCAGAGTTGAGTCGCAGGGGATAACGTACAGGTGAGGTTGCAGGCCGAGGGTTACAGCAGAGATCAATGCGCTGGGGTGCATGCTGTCTGTGGGTAGAGACATTACTCAGCGTGTACTTCCTTTACAGGCCTCCAAGTTGCATAACCCCGTGTTACAATGGGGCTGAACGACCCATGGAGCTCGCTGCCAAACTGGTAAGTAACCCATGGAAATTGCTGGCACGAGATAGGGCTGTCAACCAGTCAACCAAGTGCAGAAAAACCTTTAGAAAATACTAACATCAAGGATTAGAGAGGATGTAACATTTGAGGGAGGGAGTGAACCCTGAGATGTCAAAATAAATGTGCCGAGAACAACACCGTGGCTTGATCCAAAACACTGGGCCATCCTTATGCCCATACAAGGATCTCAGTGTTGGGCTTGCACACGCATAGTTTGATTCCCGTCACTCAGGACGCTGGTTTACATCCCTAAATACTGCACGTGGATGGAAAAAAGGCGCAGGCGGGATGCAAAGGGCTTTCCAAGGGCAATGCAGGTGAAGACAAACAGAGCGAAGAGCACAGCTGCGAAGTAAAAACCCGAAGCTGGGGACACGATGTGGCAT
>NW_010233969.1:0-5771 GCF_000690775.1 Eurypyga helias | reverse complement strand
CCTGCTGCCTTCACGCGCGGATCGATTTACCCACCGACGCATTTGTTGCCAGAGGTGAGCACCACGTGTACCCATCCCAGACCAAGCTTGTCACCTCTTTCAAACGGTTGGTAGACACAAACACCATCCAAATGGGTTAGAAGGGAGGAAGAGGGGGAGCTGTACTCTATATTAGAACAGCAAAGTTCAGTTGGAGTATATATGTGTGTGTATATATATATATATTTGTGCCCTTTTCTTTCCATTTTTGCCGGTAACCAGTCCATATTTACCAGCTGCATTCATTCACCTGTGTAAAGGAAAAATATTACCCTCAGCCCCCAAGAAATCAGTGGGAGCTTTGCCACTGAGGGAGGACGGAGAGAGCAGGGCAAGGGTTTCAGCCTGCACGGCTGCGTGCTGGGAGCTGCTGCGCAGGAGAGGAGCCCTGCTCTCCCCAGACGCAGATATATTCGCAGGTATCCACCCTGGAGCGAGTTAGCAGGGCTGGAAATTCAACCAGTGGGTACCTGAAATGCAAGACCAGGCTTTCAGTCCTGTTTTCTGTCACGACAAGCACTTCCACCCCTGGGGATTGGTAGTTCAGGCGATACAAGGCAGCATAAACCTCAGGATGTGGACATTTAAAAAAAAAAAAACCTTCCCCATCGCACATTTGGGCTGCTGATAGTACGTGGCTGTTGTTTTACAATTTCCTTCCTGCACAGGCAGCAATCACTAATTTTAGACTTGCTTACATGTAAAAGTCACATTTCTGGCTTGGAAATGGTTTGCTGCTTCTGAAGATTACTCCTACCCCATCTTGCCAGGTAACTCCTGCTCTGTGAATTTAAGGGACAGGTCTCTTGGGATGTTAAAAGGAACACAACACTCCTGGTTTGAAGGTAGCCAGGAGCAAACAACAAAATCGATCCATTTGTGCAACTTTTGAGTCTTGAGTCTTGCTCTCACTGTTCTGCAGATCTGGGGTTGGTAATGCCCAGTCAGGCGATCCGCTTGCCTTTTGATGTGCTGGTGTTAACGTCGTTCTTACAAGATGCAAATACGCCCTGCGCTGTGCACGGCCAGCCCAGCCACACAAGCACCCTCCGAGCCACACCGGCTCCTGGCTGAGCAGAAATCCCACCAGCGGGGACGTAGCGCAGAGGCCGCTCGTGCTGCTGGTTGTCGGTGGAGGCTCAAAGCTGTAGGTGGATATAGGGAATATATGGATTTTTGCCAGCATGGGTGTGCATGGATGGGCCTGGGCATGCATGGAGGTGCATGGGTGTGCACGGGTGTGCACGTGTGTGCGGCTCTGGCACCAGCACCCCTCCCCAGCCCAGCCACACGCAGTCACCTCCGCCGGCTGCAGCTCCAGACCAAACCCAGGCACTCGCTGCAGGGACTGAGAGGTGGGAGAAGAGGAGCAGCAAACAGTGCACTGAGAGCACTGAGTGCTCTGGCATTTCACAGAGTACCATAAATGACTTTTATGCTTGTATTCCTTAAAAGCATTTCCAGTGTTTCCATAAAAAGGTGTGGGTGGTCAGCAAATCGGTACGTGATCCAACTTCTCACATTTCCAGGGAGTTTCTCGTTGCTTTAGGAGCATTTTCCAAGACCATCTCTGAAGTCCCAGGCAAGCTTGAAATGACTGCTCAGCGGGAAGGAGACTCCCGTAGCTCATATTTTCTGTATTTCAGAAGAGCCAAAATTCCCTGTCACGTGCCAAATAAACGCCGTTCGGCTGTGCCACGTTCTGCTGCACGCAGCAAGGCTGAGGCGCTGACAAGCTGCTGTGGGGAGGGGATCCATCCTTCACCCAAAGCGAAGGATCTGCCCAGTGAGGGATTCAGAGAGACTTAAATCAGCCTGGCAGACGATGAAGCCTTCTTCTTACCTGATGTTTTTATTATTGAACGGGAGGGAAAATGAAATTGGGTTATTCCGTCACGCAGAAAAGATCTCGTGGTCCTGGTACCCACGTGTGCCGTACGACAGATAAATCCTCCTCGGTGTAGTGTCTCTTCATTAGGAGGGATCCCAAGACATTTTACACGATTGAGTCTGGATATCTAAGGGATTGTTTTATCCATCTTAACTGCAATCAGCTCCAGGGATGAAATGCTCCAAGCATTTAACAGGAGAATGATGTTGAATAATAATTGAAGCATATTGCACCCTGCAAAAACGCTCTGTATTTTGGTTCTTACAGGAATCCGAGCTTTACGTTTTTTATGCTTGTGACTGCATGAGTTTAAAATTGTGATTTACCGGCCCAAGCATGCCAGGCAGCCACAAGAATTTGTAGCTGATTAAGAAGGCAAATTCCAGATCTGGAGTTTTGCTCCAGTTGTTGCTGCTTGCAGACTCAAAGGCTGATACGTGCCACGGTCATGGCTTCAATGTTATAATCACAACTACAACTTCTCTCAGAATAATCCTCCGGCGCTTTGTGGAAAGCCGGTCTTTGCCTCCGCCGAGTCCCCGTTCTTGGCTCTCAGGCAGGAGACCAGCTCATCAGGGATCAGCGTTTGCTCCTGGAGGTCGCCGGCCAGCGCGTGTCCCCACCTGCTCTCCGGGAGGGAGCCCTGTCCCCCCTGGGCTGAGCTGAACGTGTGGCTTTGCCCACTCTGGCTGTTGTTTAAGATGAGGTTGATCTTCTCCAGCAGACAGATGTGGTGACCCCCTCCCTCCCCATCCCACAGCTGGGGAACAGGGCTGGTGTAGTCTCTGAAGAAGATGTTCGTCTCCGGTTCTGGGAGGGACACAGGGGGCTGTGTTGGGTAAATATTGGCAGCGACGTAGCCAAGTGGGTTCCCATCAGACACCTGAGGTTTGTAGTCACTGGTGTGCTCGTGGGCCGTGATGCTGGTGGGTACCGTGCTCCCCGGGCGCTCCCCGTCCTCGAGGACATCTCTGCCAGGCTTCCTTCTGGTGACCACGTTCTTGTACTCCCTGTGCACTGGCACCTCCTCGATTTCCATAACTGTGGGGTCACTGGTGTCCAGGAACGGCTCATGGAAACTCATGAAATCACTCTTTTCCTGGAAAAAAATGGTGAGTGTAGTAACATACGGGAAAATTTTAGCAAGGGGAGAGCTATCATTAGAGCATCCCAAGGAAGAAATGGGGCGATGATTTGCTGTCTTCATCTTGTCCTCCTTCCCACCTCTCTCATCCAACCCACCCTGTGAAAGTGGCCACAAGGTGGGTGAGAGAAGACGGGGGGGGCAGCTGGTGCATGTCACCGTGCTTCTGCACGGGCAGCTTGAGTCAGCTGTGGCCCCTAAATAAATGTATATTGAGGTGAGGCTTAGAGACCTCAGCTAAGCTGGGCTCCCATGCACCTTGCGAATGCCTGGGAAATGATTCCTGCTCCCTTAGAGCTTAATCCTCTTCCCATCTGTGTTTCTCACGGCTCTGGAGGGAGCTAAGGGGACACGAGTGAAGAGAAGCTGGGAGATAATGGTGCAGTTACCTGGAGGGACTTCACCACGCTGCTGTTTTCCATGTGGGGAAAGTCTTCAAACAGCCATTTGGGCAAGAGCGACACGACGGTAGCGTTAATTCTTTACCAAAAAAGAAAAAAATAAAGCCCAGAATGTTAGTCCATCATATTAGTCGCTTGTTCATGGAGGATGAAATTCTCCTCCGGCAGGAGGGGAATGCATGAAGCATCCATCCTGTGTGGATGGCTTGGAGGCCCCAGGTTTACCCCGAATGGGTGGGTTCCCCCGATTCAACTCTACCTCTTCATCTTTCAACCTTGTTCCTCTGGGTTTGATTCTGGAAGCTAAATCACTCTAGTTAAATCCCTTATGTAGAACTTGTCCTTATGTGAAAACGTTGCTAAACTGGGGGGTGGGGGGAGGACCAAGTGATGTGTATGAGCTGGGGGAGGTACATGTGCCCTGAACTGATGAAATCAAATACACAGCAGTCAGGGAAGTTGGTTTTCCTACAGAAAGGAAAATCATTTGCAAGAGATTTTAATTTCGCTGAGCTTTGCTGATGCTCTGGCGCCTTGCTGCGCTCCTGGGAAACGCACGGTCCCTGTTGTTGCTGAAATGCCCGTGTTTCACAATTACATTGGAAGCAGAAGAATTGGGCTGCGTTCAGGAACTGAAAGAGGCATCCCGTCAGCATCCTCTATCCCCAGGTCTCTCCTCCCCTATTTCTTGTTTGGTCAAGGAGATCCAGCTGGGAGCTCTGCACCACCCGTTCCCATGTCTCTGTGCCAGGGACAGCAGTGGCTGGACTCCTGGACATCCTTACTCCAGTTGAATGGCCAGCTGGGATAGGTGAGCGCTGGTTTGTGAGGGTGCCTAGCAAAACCAGCAGTCAGCATTAAAAACCAGCATTAAGATCCTCCCTGCTGAGTTTTTGGCTGTTGCACTCTCCAGTCTGTCTGTCCTGTAGGGTCCAGGCACGAGGGGCTTCAGCATCCGGACTGGGAGTAACAAGCCCTGGGATAAAACTTACCTACAGAGGTTAGGTTTTTCCTCTCTTTTTCAGCCCCTTATGCCCTGTAATAACATATTGTGTGTCCCTAAGTGTGGCCTTTCCAGAGGGACGACTGTTTTTCTTTTTTTGTTCGTCTTTGCCTCACTGTAGAGCACAGGAATGTCTTTTGAGATAGCAATTTGATTAATGGGGGGGGTTGCCCTCAGTAAGAGCAGGCTGCAGAGAGAAAGGCTGGTTCCTGTAGTTATTTTAAAATATTCTGGGAGTATGAGTTGGAAAGGAGGAAAATATTGCGAGGGAGAAAGTAATACCTTTTTCTGGCTGATTTCTTAAACATCAGAATCACACAGACAACTGATAATATGACCATGCTGACACCCAGTCCCAAGAAAACTTCGATGTCCTCATCTGAAAAAGGGATGGAGAGGAAAAAAGGTCAATCGGGCGGCCCCGCTCCACCGCCCTGAGGGTGGTTGACATGAAGGGCAGATCTTTGCTAAAACCAGCCTTCAGCACTTGCCCTTCTGCTCCTCGGCGAGCGAAGCAGAGCCATAACAGAAGCAAAACCAAAACCGCCGTCCCACCGTGTTGTCCTTGACCAGAGCCCTGTGGGTGCTGCTGCCCCGTCTCCCCCCGCCGCCGTGCACGTTGGGGGGGTTCAGTCCAGTAATTCAAAGAAGTGTGGTCTCCGTGTTTAACCATTTCCTACGCAGCCTGGCCTTCCAGAAATGCTGAAGTGAATTCTTCAGCTGACGCTGGTTTTGCTTTTGGTTTAAGTACAGCAGCAGATCGCAGCGTGACCTTTACCAGAAGATGTGCAAACCAGGGCATAACTGAATGTGCTGCTTTTAGTCAGGACAGAGCTGATTTTCTTCACAGTGGCTGGTACGGGGCTGCATTTTTGGATTTGCCCTGAGAATAGTACAGATAAGGTGGTTTTTAGTTGGTACTAAGACCTGTTTGCACCAGCTCAAGGTCTTTTCCAGCTTCCGATGCTGCGCCTGTGTTCCCAACATTCTCACTCCAAGAAGTGGGGACACACACACAGTTCAGACAGCCAACCCAAACGGGCCGAAGGACTATTTCAGTCCACAGCACGTCATGCTCAGTACATAGACGGGTAGTGGACCGGGGGGTTATAGCTTGCTTGTTACCTAGCTCATGAGCTCCTTTGTTCACTTGCTTATTAGCTAGCTCGTTAGCTCATTAGCTTGCTTGTTTGTTAGCCAGCTCGCCTGTTAGCTCATTTGTTCGTTAGTGAGTCGGTGGGTTGGTTGGCTTTCCCAGGTGTGCTGTGGCTCATGGGGCTCACTCGGACTCTG
>NW_010233968.1:37018-95324 GCF_000690775.1 Eurypyga helias | reverse complement strand
ACCCCAACCCCTGTATGTCATAAATCTCATTTTCCGTTCCCTGCGCCGGGCCTCGCCTCGCACCTGATGATTTATTAACGTAATCTGCGGGGGTAACTACACATGTGCCCGGCTCCGGCTTGTCCCAGCTCATCTCCTAAGTAATTGTTTCTCATTAGTTCTGATAATGTTTTAATAGCGCGATGCCCATCATTTAGCCAGCCAGGAATGAATAACGGAGAGTGCCCCGAAACGCGAGGCGTAATATAAGCAGGTAGTCTTTAATTAATCAAATTAGCCTGGAGGTCCCCGCGCTGCCAGGGATCCCCCGGCACAGCGACCCGGGACGGGAGCGGGGCGTGAGGTTTTGGGGGGTGGATGTCGGTCTGCGCAGCGCATCCCCAAACTCCGCAGAGGGGCGGAGAGGGGTCAGAACCTCCCCGGTGCTGCCCCGGATGGGCCCGACAGCGCTATGGGGCTGGAGGGGTGTGTTTGGGAGAACACACTGACCCCCCATCCTGCTCCCCGGCGCTTCCACTGCCCCCCGCCCTCACTTTCCCCGCTGCTTCCACGAAGGTTGACCGGTGGTTTTTGGTGTCGGTGTTTCCCTCCCCCTGCCCTTCCCTTCCTCTTCCCTTAATTAAACCCAAAATAACTTGAAACATTTAAAATCTCAGCTCAGGGACGGAGGGGACGCAAAGTAAGCGAGCAGATGGGAGGAATAAGCCACTGTGACTCCATACGTAAAGCAGGCACGGAGGCGGTGAAAAATGAAACTTAAAAAACAACTGTTTTCTATTTACAAATTTAAATAAACAGAACAGCCTTCCCCGCGGTGTTTGTCTAAGTGCAGCAGCATTGCTGCTGTGTAGGTCATGAAAAGGTTGGTGCATAGTTTAAAACTTCCCATTCTGTTAATTTCTTAAAGAACAGTCGTTCATAGTCTGAGCACAAAAGCTCATGATTTAATGAGGAACAGAAACAAAATCTCTGATTGTTGGTGTTTCAAACTTCATTGGAGTCCTCTGGCAACCACAAGTTGATCCTCTGCAGCTTCAATACCCTTTAGCCCTCCATATAAGAGTACATGCTGAATAGAGGACAATGCCTGGTTGTTATGTTTATTTACCCTTACTACAAGCTGGGTTAACCTCTTCAAAACAGCTTTACTAAGCCCGTTAACCACACGGCCCACATGACCTGTAGCCGTATCCCTAATGTGATGTAAATCTGACTCGAGACCATATGCACAAGTTCTGCTGCATTGTGTCTCCGAAAACTACAAGTTTATTGCCGTCCAACCCTTCCCGGGCCGGACGCTTCCAGGAGGAAACGCTCTCAATAGCGACCGCTTAAAAAAAGCTGTGTGTGTGCGTGTGGGGAAAAGTCAGGAGCCCGGCATCGTCAGGGCGGTATTTTTAATGGCTGTTGCACATTTACAGAAGGGGGAGAGGAGGATGAGAAGCCCGCACAGGGCGATGATTTTCATCGTGATCATTTCAACCGGTGCGTGATTATTCCAAGCGTTGCCCTTTCTGACAGGACTTCTGCACCCGGGTGGGAAGAAGCGTAGAGACAAACGGAAGCGATCGGCCCGGCAGCTGCCTGCTCTGTTAACGGAGCTCACAGCTTACGTTTTGCCTGTCTCCTTCAGTGAAGTCATAATAATCGGCAGCAATGATCGTGATGTCACCCAGCCGGTGACGCGACTTCACTGAAGGTTATGAGCCGTGCAGGAGCGAGCGGGAATAGTTTCAGTGATCAGCAAATCTGGCAAGCAAACTAGGACAGAGCTGCAGAGTGGAAACGAATTTCTGCTTAAGCTTGACGCCTTTAATTTTTTTCCCCCCAAGTATTATAGTCATCTTTTAAAACAGCTACTGGGGCCCCGTGGCGCGAGCTTCATTTACCAGCTCATTTTTTCTTGATGGCTGTGGCAAGCGTAACAATGTTCTGTGCCTGCTTCAGTAACGGCATGTCGATCATGCTCCCGTGGAAAGTGAACGCTCCCTGGAAAAGAGAGAATACAAACTTCCTGAGAGGACCTCTGGAAATCGTAGTTGGCTTGTCTTCAAAAACACATCCGTTCACCAGGAAACACCAGCTCCCACAGGAATCCTGAACAAGCTTTAGGAGACAAACTAACCGAGACGAGGCAAATGCAGTTAAAGAAACGCGGTGGGCACCGAGCGCTCTGAAGAGGAGGCAAGAAGTGAGAGAAAAGAGGTACCCAGTGTGCAGCCCGCCTGTTCCAGCCTCTCCAGCTTGGCAAAGACGGAGGGCAGCGAGCAGCGAGGCCGTGCGTGCCAGCCGGAGGAACTGCCCGCCGCTCCCCGCATCCAGTGTCACCCTCCAACACCGGAGCTATGCCAGGCACAGCCAGAAGCATTGTCTTCAGGAAACAGCAGTAGGGATTTGGGGAGAGAAACTTTCCTGACGTGGGATGTGTTGAGGTTGTGCTGCTGGGCCTCTCCACTGGGCCTCCGGCGCTAAAGATAGGCTGGGCTCGGGGTGAAAGCTAAAAAACCCAAGTGGCTGGCGTGGTAATATTGCCCAAATCTGTTCTGGAGCCAAGGTAAAGCTCACCCGAGGATGGCATATAGGGAATTTCCCCGGAAGGGATGCAGAACTAGCCAGTGTGCTTCAGCGGTGGGTCCGAGAGCCAGGGCAGGTGTCAGGAGTCGCTTTGTATTTTGAGGGATTTTGTGGTGGTACCCGGTGGCAAGTTTAAAATAGTTAACTATGAATCGCAGCTAAATCCTAAACAGACAACACAGGTTCTAAACGGGCCCAAACCTGGCTTGTTCCTTTGGATGCTTTAATCCACATGTGTGTTGAAGAGAGAGAGGAATGTGAAGATAAACCACCGTGCATGAAAACATGCCCAAGTTCAGTAGGAAGAAAAGAAGTCTTATTTGTAATTCTGACAGTACTTTGACACGTTCTTGAAAAAAAAAAGAAACCAAGCACAAAGATGCAATCCCTTCCCTGAAGAATTCTGACCTGGCCCGTCTCTGTGAAGCGCCGCACCCCCTTTCAATGCCCTGCTGCAATCAATACGGGATCGCAGCCTGGCCTCAGACTGGCCAGCGAGGGAGGCGAACCAAGGACAGGGAAAGAACGGCAGCGGCTTGCGTGGCTGTGCATGCATGGGGAGAGAAACGCAGAGGAGAGCAAGCCCTTCCTTGTTTGCTGCTTTCCATTTAAGGCTTGATATTCATTGAATGGAGGACTCAACAAATAAAGTGAAAACACAGCTCATTTACAAAACATGTTTAGGAAATGTGTTGCTCCAGTGACGCATCTACAGCTCGGGCGAAGCAGTATTAATTAAATTATAAATCACATTCTGGGATGGTTAAGACAAAAATCCACCTTAAACAGTAACCTAATACAAATCAATATTGCTGTGTGTAAGAACGGGCTGTATTAAAGCCATTAAAAAATGAACAGTTAAAACTATTATTTTAGTTCAAGTAGGATTTCCTGCTCTACTCCTATTTTAGGTGGGTTTGGAGGATAATGGGACTGACAGATACTCAGCATCAGATGCCTCAAATCGAATTTCATGCTTAAAAAGAAACCAATCCACCCTACATTACCCCAACAACAACGTTATTATTATTAACAATAAAACACCACTTTTTATCTTAGCGACATCTCAGCCATTTTCACTTATACTTTTAAACTTTCACAGAAAATGCAGCCTCAAACTATTCTGTTTTGTAAACTGCTGTGAAAATAAATTTGGAACCAAGTAAACATTTCATGATATAGGACTTCTTCAGAATGATTCAGGTCTACGCAGTGATCTCAAATGGCAAAATACATTTTTTTCCCTGTAAGAAAAACATGTTTCCATTGTGCCTATTTTTCTATAGGCATTCAGTCAAATAATAGCTATTGCTTAAAAGAGAAATTTGCCCTTGGGATGACAGGGATAAGTGGAGATATGTTAAGGTGTGGACTCATACTTCCTAGTTCCGTGAAATGGCTGGCTCAGCAGCACAGTTATCCCAAGCACCCGCAGTAGTTTGCAGGAAGAGATGGGTGCCTAGGAATGGCAATTCTGGTCTCTGGTGGTCCTAATCATGATCGAGAGGGTCTTATCCCTTCCACTGACTGTACACAGGATGCTCTGAAGCCAGGTACCTCTGCAGGTGCCTAAGTTGGAGCATGATGAATTTGGGTCAGAACGTCTTCTTTTGAAAGCAGGAGTTAATTAAACAGCATGCCCATCCTCTCTTCATTATAAGAACATGTTTAGAAAGGAAACCAGGATAACAGTGTGTGTGTGCGGACACATGAACACTGAACCACTTGAGATCAGCCGTACGTTCTCTTCTTGTCAGTGTGCAGCTGTAGCCTGGCTTGCTAGGAATTTGAATTCCTGAAAGAAAAAAATGCTTTTTCTTTTTCTAACAGCAAGGAGTAACACGAAGAAGTTGGCTTCTCTGCCTGTTCACTCTGAGGCTCATTTTCTCCCTGCTAATTTGCAGCGTTGAGCTAAAGTCCAGAAAAAGAAGCCGATTTTAATGCCATTGAATATACTCTATTCACTGCCTCTCTTTCCACCCACAGGTTTCAACAGATAGGAAATACCAGTAATTATAGCTTTGTCCCCATGCTCTCTTTTCCAATTCTGCTAGATGAAATTTGCCTTTAGCATTCTTTTGACTTTCTCTCGCATGAATATAAAGAAAACAAGACTTTCTATAAACACCATTTGCTTTGATAGCGCTAATCTCGGGATTAATTTAGTCATAGATCTAAATTTTCTTTTTGGCTAATTTTCTCAATAATCTCAGCCTGTACTTAGACTTCCAGTATTTTGACTGTGGGACCAAGGGTCTGTTCTCAAGGAAGCCTCCAGCCTGAATGGGAGCGACGGCAGGTGCGTGGCGCGAGGTTGGGGTTGGCGACCATCGCGTTCGGTGGCTGCGGCTCTTCCTCGCCACGTGGCCCTGCACATCATGCACTGGGAGCGTTTTCTGATCTGCCCATGGAGGAGACAGTCCCTCCAGCTAAAGGCTGGTGGAGGAGCTGGGAGATAGAGCTGCAGACCGTGGTTGTAGCCTTTGGGTGATGACACATGGGTGAAAGTAATGTGGGTGGGATGAGAAGTGAGGGAATGGAGGACAACCAGGGCACTCACCAGGCTGGAAGCGCAGCCCTTCTGAGCAATGGGTGGCTCTGCAGACCAAAGACTGCCCCTGTTTTAAGTGATGCAGAACATACTCTGCTGTGCTTACCCGCTGTTGTCCTACCTGCAGCAGCAACGCAGCGAGTGTGCTAAGGGTAAAGGCCCCTGAGAAATGTGGTGGCTTTGGCCCTCAGCAAATTGTAGGGTACAGAAGCTGTAAGGGTGCCTTGGCTGGCCTGTGCGGTATAGCAGAGGGGTTTGTATGTGCACAACCTTTGGCTTCCCTCAGCCCGATGGCTCTGTGAGGGCAGGCCATCAGGGAGAAAGCAAGGGTGAAAGCGAGGAGGGAGCGTTTCCCCTTTGGGTCATCAGGCAGACCAGCTAAGGGTCCTTTCCGGTGGAATGACGAGCAAGGAAAGGTGTTTCCTTGTGGACAGCTCTACGAGAGCGCTCGGAAACAAGGAGAAGGCAGCACACCCATCTAGCTCCTCTTCTCTCCTCCTGGTCATTGGAGCTTCCCAAAGAGCCCACCAAGTCGTTATTTCCCTGTCTCTTGTACCAGACCGCCTTCTCCAGGCTGAATGACGCAGGACCAGTACTGTGCAATTTGCTGCATCCCCCAGGAACCACGTAGTACTTGAATGCAATAAATTCACAGTGACATTAAATGCTCTGTTAAAACAGTAGTAACGTCTTTAAAAACATAACAGCGACTTATGCAAGATGCAGGCAATGCTGAGTAAGGTCTTAACAGCTCTACTTTGAATTTCAGTATGTCCTAAAGTGCTTTGAGAATGGAACGGAGAGGGCTTTTGGCAAATACAGAAAACATGATAAACATCATAAAACATCATAAAATGATAGAAAGCTGCTAGGTTTTTTTTTTAATTTTAAAAAAGTTCATTATTAATTTCAGAAGGAAACAGCAGAAAATTATAGTCTTGGAAAAAAGAGACTTGAGCATGGTTAGTCTTGAGCAAGATGCAGACTAAAAGCAAGGGAAGCAGTAAGGCAGAGTTGAGAGAGAACAGTAATTTTCACAGGTCAGGAACTGAAGATACAGGCTCATGAAAAAGAGGGACAAATGAAATTATGCATTAGGAATATCTAATACCGTAAGAATCCAGGTGGCTGTGGAGAGACCAAAGAGATGCAGAACCAAACTGGGTTAACACATCAGTTTGGCTGACCTTATGCTTGTACCTTATGAATCTCCTTTTGGATTGAGGGCTCTTCTCTGACAACTTAGAAGACAACTCTGACCATGTGCTGCCATGGATCTTGGACTCGACTCCTGTCATACCTGTACGTTATCATGAAAGATTTCCTTTGCCTGTAAGTAATGACATGTATTGACTAGCAGACAGGGTGTTTCAGCATTGGTCTGGTATTTGCCATGGCCAGCAGATGAACATGTTAATGAAGCGGTTCCTGGAACATGAAGACCTACTCTTTCTGTGTGTGCCTGTGTGTGGCAGCATCCAGGAACACTCGCTCTGGGAAACTTTTGGGATTAGTTAAGAGCTTGGTAAATCTATACAACCACCTCATAAACAGATTTTTTTTTTTTTTATGGCAAGAAGTGTTTTACCTTTCCAGAAGGTAAGTGGAGAGGATGACTCGATTTCTGTATCATCTGGGGATCTATATGAAAGGGGAAGAAACTCTCTTGCAGCCAACTCTCTTGCAAGCACTTATCATGGGTAGTAGAACTGTGCTGTCCTTGACTACAACTGGGGATGGACAGGATCACAAGTGAGATACCCTTCATGTTTTTCCAGAAGATCAGGGAAAGTTTCAAAATTCTCCATCTCTCCCGAACCTTTTTATGTAACACGCAACGTTTCGTGGGGTTTTACTCCCACCATCATTTGTTTCCTTGTGTACCACTGGGTTAACAAGAGGAAACAAGGTGGCTAAAACTATTATGATACAGAATACTTATGGCACCTCATATTTATGTGACACACTTCTGTCTGAGCTGTGGATGAAAGTACATGAGTTAATTAAAGTAAAATAATAATTGTTCTGGGACATGTGGGACAGTGATCAGATGAGCTAGTCCCCTTTGGTTGACAAGATGGAAGAATTAGAGGTACTCTGCACCCAGGAATGCTTGTGGCTTTTTCCTCAGCACTTGCTCTGTCTGTGGTTATCCGTGTCTCTAGCCACGTCCATGTGGATGACTGCAATGAACTCACTCAGAGGGTTATGCAGACCCTTGGTTCTTAGACCACTGCAAAACATCAATCCCCTGCGTTAGTACTGAATGCAAGGATTTGCTTCCCTAAGGCATAGCAAATATATAAATGTCAAAGTATCAAATAAGACCTATAAGTTCAGAAAAGTCTATCGGCTTCCTGATCGCCTGCAGATGGGACTCCAAATGTGAGCAGCAGTTGCGAGAGCTCTGTTCTCTGTTTTGGGAACCACGGCTGTTGCTATAAATACCTTGATTGTTGGCAAGCCTTTGCTAATCAGCCTTTGATTTGATGACCTGTTCTACCAGATCCCATCATACATAGCCAACAAATTTAACCCCCACGTGTCAGTGGCCAGGCCTTTCTTAAAGATATTTATAAAGACTACTTTAAGCCTGTGGCTTGTCTATAGTAGAAAAACCCATCAATTGTCTTCCATCACATGAAAGAAGGTAGCCAACAGTGCTATATTCATTTGTTGCGTGTGTCAGTGTATGGGTTGCCCTGGGCCACCATGCAGAGATAGCCAAATTTTCAAAAAGCAGTTTACTTTGGGAATCTAGTCAGGCGATTTAGATGGCAGGGTTGGAGGTGCTAGGGGATCCTGGTGAGTAGGTAAGGCTTTGGAATGGGGGTGGGCTTTGGGTACCTAGGCCAGTGGAAGAAAAGGAAAAGCAAGCCAAGGGCATGTTCCATGAAATTGCAATATGGACAAGAAAGCACCTGCTGCTGAATTTTGAATTACGTATAGGTCAGAGATAGGGGTTATGTAATGCTTATGGAATTGCCAAAAAATCCATGCCACTAGTGAGGTGACCATGGCTCAGAAGACAAGCAAACTCGTGAGTGAGGGGAAGCCCTTCGATGGCACCCTGCTGTCACAGCGTTAGAAATACTGCCCTGCTGATGAAGATTGCTTTTCTTCAATCACTTTTCTCAACAGTTTAGCTAGCGATACTTTCCTTTGCAGACCAAATCCCTGCAATGAGCATATGCCAGTTGGGTTATCTCCTCACCCTACTTGGCTGACTTCTGAGAAGACGTGCCTCTAGGACCTAGGGGGAAATGGGTGTAGGAAGACCAGTGAGCCAGCCACCCTTCTCTCCTCCACCCCTTCCATCATTAGGAAGTATTGTGAACCAAACAGAGCTCCCACACGGCTCCAGTAATGTGGGCCAGAGGCTGTGTGTGAATACAGCCATTGTCCAAATAAGTAATGACATAAGGCCCTTTCCAGCCCGTGACCTGCACTCACGGGCAGATGCCAGGATAAATGGAAACGAGCAGAGTGGGTGATGCCAGCCGGCCAGTGCAAATGTTGCCTACCTCCCACGAGGGGAAACGGAGAACACGTACAGGCAGGCATCCTCAGGTTCACAGATGCAAGAACCATCTTTGATCCACAGTTATATCTGAGAAACATTAATTCTTTCTACGGTAATTCAGTGGTGCGCCCACTTCCAAATCCCAAAGGTCTTGTTACAACCTTTTGGAAACCACAAAAGTACATGGAATAAACTCACTGAAATCTGTTTGGGCCTGAGAACATGATCTCTAATCCTGCACAATATTAACCGTTAGAAGGAAACAAGAGTGTTGTGCTCTGGAAGACGGGCAAGGTTTTCTCTTCTGAGGAGTGAAGGAAGCAGGTGGATGGCAAAGGGTCCCCCTAAAAAATCACTGGCATTCAGGAAGATAATTCCCCTGGGATTAACTGAAAACATACATTGTTTAAGTGACCCCCTGCAGAGGAAATTTGGAAATCTTTGAACGTTGGGGTTTGCTTACAGGTAATGAACAAAAGAGAAGAGGGTTCTGGTCTCAGCAAATGGAGTTGGGTCTGTGCCTGGGGGAGGAGTGATTATCCTGACTACAAAGGAATGACTTTCCCTTGAAACAGAAGGTTGAAACCATATTTTGGGGGAAGTGAAGAGTAGGAAATAAACTAACAGCTGTGATGGTGCTAAATGAAGGTTTAATTGATTTTTTTTTTTTTTTCTTCTGCAAGTTGTAGCCAAAGAGGCATCATAAAGAGCTGGGTCACCATTCCACCTTTTAGTGGTGAACTTCCAAAGGTTAGTGAGCTGCCATGAGGTGTTTGACGGTATCTAGGTAGGAAATGCCTAAATAACTAGTGTAGTCACATTTGACAAATTGGAGACTCCATGCACAGCAAGCTATACAAGCAGCTGTTCGGGTTATGTGTTTCTATATCGTTTCCTTTGAACTCTTTGGCATTCACCCTCCTTTTTTGTAGCAACACCGTGGGAGGAAAGGCATTTGTACACAAAATCTCTGGGGAAAATAAATGATCCCTGAACAGGTTTGTCAAGATGTCTTTTTGGCAAGAGGAGGTGCTCAGGGGGTCTCTGTGATCTGTTGAAGTAAGGGATGGATGGGGAGGGAATTCTGCAAAGTATTGGCCCCAGCAAGTTTCCGTAGCCATACTGTTGATATGATGAAAACTTTAAAGTTCACTGCCTTTCCTTTCTTTTCACCAGTGTAAACTTCCACCAGAGTAGTTAGTTCACAGGATAAATCAGATTGTAATGCCAGGCCTGTTTGTATGAGATAGGCTTCTACCTCCAGGAGCAGACAGAAGGACACAAAAGGTCGAGAAAGAAAGAGCAACAACAACATGAAATAGAGATTAATTTTTACCTCAAATAACTCCCTAGCAGCAGTACAAGAACTCTGACAGAAAAAAACCTTTCTAAAGCTCAACAGGTAGGAAGGACTTTGTGATCCCTTAAGTCCACACTGGGGCTGGAAAGATGAAGAACAGGGACCTACAAGGTCCTTTACTTCTCTTCCACCTGACATTATCATTCCCAGCCTATGGATAAGGGTCTTACCCTGCTGTGTGAGCCTGACAAGCTGTTTTTCCCTCTTCCCAAGCCGCCTGAACCATGGGGGACAGGCATTTAGGCTGGGGTGGGCCAGGGGATCCCGCTTGGTCCAGATCCAGGCACTCCAAGCCGTCAAAGTCTCTACCTCTCACTGAGCAAACAGGCTGTTTAAGATCCCTGAATGAAAGGCAGACACTAGGTGGTTTGTTTTTTTTTTTTTTTTACTGCTGTCTTTAGGTTTTCTTTTGTTTCCATCTCATTGTGGTTGTTGCCTTCCTGCATGCTCCTCTACAGTAGGAAAGAATAAAATTAAATGAAGAGGGTCCTAGAAATCAGGAATATTCTCCACTGGTTTCCATCCTCCATCTTATAACGTATCTAGAGATCACACTTGCTGCTGCCAAGCAAATCTTCATTTTTTACCACAAAAGCAGCTTCCTGGACAAACATCCTATCCACCCCGGCATTTTTTCCTCCAGTGAGCATCATGATTATTATAAGGAAAAATGAAAAGTAACAAATATTAAGACTTCAGTATCCTCAGACACCCTTAATTAAGTGATTTAGAATTAACTTGACGCTTAAAGTCACGGAAGCAATTTGTTAAATATAGACTAGAAAATTTAATCTGGATGTAAATGATTTCAGGACACACAAAAAGCATTTGATAGTGAAGGAGAAGGTAGCTATAAAATACAAAAAAGGCAAGGAACGTAATAACAGTGAAGCTCGTTCTGCCAACACGAATGGAATCACCATTATTTCTGCAGTCTCTACTTTTTCTAATTTCAGATTCATTTTCTGAATGGGGTTGAACAGCCATTTTTTGCTGCCATTCTCTATTTCAGCTGATGGAGCTTTCGCAGCGTGCCTCTGTGGGTCTCTGAAAAAGCCAGCTAGCACTGAGAGGAGTGAAGAGGCAGCAAGAACGCTGCTACTTAACTGAAACAATATTTTGGCTGTACAGGCTTCCGAATTCCCTCAGTAAGCCTTGAAAAGAGCCATCCGGTCAGAGCATCACATCTCTGGTCGGAAACAAGAACGAGGCTCGTGAGCGCTTGTTAATGTTTTTTAAAGAGGGATCCGGAAGGTGGGCAGTTGCCTCGGTGGGTTGCTTGGTGCAGAGCAGGTTTTGGCAGGACAGCGGGCAGGTGTCGGCAGCTATGGGTGTCTCCCTGCTCCACTCCCGCAGAAAGCATTGTGTGCACTGGGAATGTGCTGGCATGGCATGGCCCTTCCAAAAGCAAGGGCACTCACCCTGCCTCACCCAGACACTGCGTTCCCCTCCTTGAGCCGGCAAGGACAGAGGGGTCGTGCCTTGCTGAGGAAGAATCCAGAGGGATGCTATCCCATGCCCTGCGCAAGGCCCACGTCCCTCAGGACAGGAGCCACCTCCCCCAGGAGCTACCTCCAGGTGGAAAGGCTGTGGAGGGGCACAGCATTCGTCCTTCTGCTCCCGGCTCGTGGACAAACTTCTCCCTGCGGGAAATGTCAAAGCGCCATCCGAGCCCCTCTCCCCCTGCGTTTTGGACACAGGTCTTTAATGAGTGGAGGGAAACAGATTAAGAGCCACCGAATGCCTGCTGGGGAGTAGTGGTAGTGGTGGGGAGTTGGCAAGAAAATGTTTTGTATGAGTTTCTGCCCTGCTTAGGAGCTTTTGCAGCCCCGCATCGTAAAATCTGTCTCTTTCTCTCCCCACCTGGCATAACTCCCTCAGGACTGATTGCGCCAGTGTAGGAATCAGTATAGCACAAGCAATTAGCTAATACAGCCCCTTCTGCTCTATTGTAAAGGTTCAACGTTTGCCCCCAGATGGATCTTTCTAAGAGAAAAGCCTTCAACTGTGACACAAAACATGTTTCTAAAATCTTTTTCAAATAATAAAACCGTATAGAGAAACTTCAAGTACTGATATGAGCTCTCTCGGTCTCTATTTATCGATTTTCACATTAAACTGTCACATGGCCACTTCTAAAAAACCCAAACAACAGAACAGTGACCCACGCTTAAACCCCACCAGCGCGCTCCATCTTTGCATGGAGATGCACCTGAACCTATACTTCTTAAGGCCGGAGCTCATGAAAGGTGGCAATTTATCAGGAATCCCTGAACCCCCGACTTGCAGTGTTGGGAATATACATTGCCTGCTTTACACAAACGACAGCAAATGCCCTGCGTCCTGGGAGCAAGGGCTGACGGTGCTGTGGTCCAGTGTGTGCAGAGGTACCCCGTGCCGCCGGCGTTGCGCCGGATGGGCTCCCGCTTAGCTGGTGGCACCTCGAAGCTCTGCCTGCTGTCTGTCCTGGGTGAGGGGAGCGGGGAGCCGGGCTGCTCCCTCACCCCAGCTCTGCCTAAAGCCCTGAAATACAATACCCTATAAAGTGTGATAGAATCCCTGTGGGTTGATGGGGTCCCACACTGCCCTGTGCCAGAGGGGTGCTCCAGTGCATCCCTCCCAGGATGCAGCCAGAGGAGCCTGCTGTCCCTGGGGCACAGCCCTGCTCACCCAGTGCCTGTGGGTCGGGATGGATCCCTCGTGGCTGGGGTTGTGCACGGACAGCCTTCCTGGGGACCATAGTGATGCTGGGAGAGGGAGGGCAGCGGGGAGAGACCTCTCTGGGCAGCAGCGGGAGCTGGATCTGGCCCAAGCATGAGGGCGCATCGTCTCCAAGATACAGTGGCTTGGGGTAGCTTTTTCTAAACAAAGAGCATTATAAGGGAGCCACTGCTGGAAATTTCCATTCCTTTGTTGAGTAGATGCTGTGTAAATAAATGCATTCCTGAGATTTTTCATAATCTTGGAAAGGTCCGTAAAAGAAACTGTGCAGTTTGTCAAATTGCTGGAGTTCGTATATATTATTCCTCTGCCGCTGGGAACATGATACACAATGGCACAGAATATAATGCAAGAAACATATGCTACAGATCTAAGAAGCATTCTGTGCATTCATATGTGGCATGTACAGATATTCCTTCTGTTTTGCCCCGTGGGATCTAAAATATACAACCCTTATTACAGCTTGGGCTTGAGAATTACTTACCTTAACTCTAAATAACCCTTACCTGACAGACAACTGTGGCGGCAGCATTTAGCTCCCCGTTCCCTGGTCTAATGTGCGGGTGCTTTGAAAGTGTTTATAAACTGGTAGATGAGACAAATGTGTAAGCAACCTCCTCTTACTTTTCTCAACCTCCTCTGCCTTTTCTCAACCTCCTCTGCTTTCCTTTTGTCTGAATTTTATTTGAAAAACATGATTCGGGAAGATCCTCTTACGATAATGATATTGTGCCTCATGCATTTCCAAGCTGAATGGCTCAAAAATGCATTTCCAGTGTCTTACTCTCTTGTCATGTATGAACAGTAACTACTCATAGAAGGGATTATATCCCTGTATCCAGTGTATTGGTAATGCAAACGCAGGAGTTACTTGCGTAGTAAGAGACTATTGCACATTCACTGACAGAAGTGAGATCTTTTTCTTGAAATAAGCTAGTAGCTTCTCCCACTAAATCTAGCCCTTTGGACTCAGTTAATCTGGATTTATAAGATCATTGCCCTGTTTAATGTGGCACAAATACATTAGAAAGTTTAGAACAAAAGCTGTCCTTTGGACTATGAGACCCATGTTTATTACTCTTCTTTTTCATTTTTGAACATGCTCTGACTCTTATATTGAGACCTGCCCAACAGCTACACCTGCCTTCTTTAGGATTATTTTTTTAACTCTGAACATCATATCCCCTAGTAATGCAATTCTACTGGAAAAATATTGAAATGATATGTAAATAATACTTTTAAAACAGTTTTCATGTTTAGATCTCAAAGTTCTAGACAAAAGAGAGCACTTAATAAACAGTTGTATAAAATACAAAATGTACTTTTTTCAACACTCAACTTCTAAATGCCCCAAATACGTTACCATTGATTTCCTAGATATGCTATTTTTCAGTCAGATTAGAAATGTAAAACACCCAACCCCACAACCAAAACCACCTAGAAGCCAAACCGAAACAAACCCCCAGATAGGACTATCTCCGTAAAGTAAGCCCAAATATTTTTGGCCAGCTGGTTAACTCTCTAATATCCTTCTGTCTGGACACTGCCACAGCATCTTCAATTCCACATCTGAGATCCTAATTTTTCCTGACCTCAGTACTCACATTTAGGAGCTACTGTGTCAAAGCATTTCAGCCTCCAGGATGAAGTAGTCTGGTTCAGGCTTCTCTCAAAGACAGATTATTACAGCAATTGTAGCTCTCGAACTGGAGGAGATTATAAAAGCTCATTACTGTATTTTAATATAAAATATTGTTGACTAAGGGCATCAAACTTTAAACCCAATTAATAACAGACTATGATCCCAGAGACTGCAGACCAGTAATTTATCTACCACACAAACAGCCGCCCAAATCCCTCACATTTATTTTTTCCAGGCTTTCAACTTTGATTAATAACAGGGTAAAACCATGCAAGTCTCAACCATATTAACCACGGCTATATTTTTAGTCTTACTGACACGAACACTTTAATATAATAAAAAGAAAACGAAAACAGAAGAGGTGTTTCATTAGGACACGAGGATTACTAAAACCACGGCGTGGAGTATTTGTCAGGAGGTGGTAGGGGAAGAGTTATTACTTACATTTTAGCATGTCTCTAGGATGCGGAGCAAGAGGCTCCCTCGGTGAGATATGTTTGCTTTGGAAAAAAAATCGAGTGATCAGACCATCCAAGCTCTCCTTACTGACACATTTATAATACCAAATTGCAAACTCGGTGAAGTAGTTTGCAGCACGGGACGGCAAACTATTTTTCCAATTTTGTTCTGTTGCCTGGCAATACGTCAGCGAGGCAAGATCCAGAGGTTCGCACGTTAACCTGCCAGTCCTTTTTTATTGATAGATGGCTACATGTGAAAATATATGAAGCGTGCCACCTGGTTAGTTTAAAAAAAATAGCCCAAACCACAAACCCTCAGCAAATCTGTTCTCGCAGGTGATTATAGAAGCTTCTAACCTATTTTAGAAGCATTAAAAAAAAATCTTCAAACCCAAACAACTCCCTCCCCCCCCCCGAATGGCTGACTTAAGCAAGAAACCAGCATTATGTCAGTAAAATAACAGCTTCAAAACAAATCCAAAGAGCAATGCTTGCCTAACAGAGAATTCTTCAATATTAAATGTTTGGCTTCGTGATTGTGCGACACTGGACTAGAGTTAAATGTAGTGCAGTCTCCTCATCCATTGCTCATATGACAGAGGTATTCCTTAGATGAGTTTCTGACACTAAATTCCGCCGAATGAACAGTATTATACAGGTCATAAACATACACAGTATTTGGCTGTGTCGGCTGACTTTTTTCTACCTGCTACACATTTGCCCCAGCAGTGTGTTTGCAAGGATGCCTTTTGTAAAAGAGCCGAGTTCCGTAAATCGGAATAATGGGCAAAACCAGTCACACAGTTTGTATTCCTGAATTGTTTGCACCAGGACAGCTATATTTCAAAATCCAGGGAACGGAACAAAAAAGTGCAGGCACAAGGCATTCTAATAGTGACCCTGAAATAACTGCTCAGGACAGCACCCAAATATCGTAGTCAGGGACGTACTGCAAACACCCGGGTACCACAGAGGGGATGCGACAGTCCAGCAAAGAGAAGGGCAGAGCAATAGCAAATACCTTCTCAGACTTGTACCCTGAGGTGAAAGCATCATCTCTGCTTTCACTTTTTTAGCATTTCTAATGCACAACATCTGCAGTATCAGAAGTGCGGGGGAACGGGGAAGGCACACACTCCAACCCGTTCCTACCCGCCAGAAAGCGAAGAAGTGTACAGAAAGCCTTTACACAGCACCGGCGAAAGCGAGACCCTATGCACAGTCTCATATATGAACTTCACCACCAAAGAGGTTTGTCTCCCACGTGAACGGCACAGAAGCACCCGCAAACCGCTCCCGCTCGTCTGCGCTCCCCGTTCTGACATCGGGACTTTGCCTTTTAACAAGCCCAGGCTTGGCTGCAACTAAGATAAACATATTTAGCTGCAACTTTTTTTTTCCTTTCAAAAAGAGGCAAACTGGATTATAGCAAATAACCTTTAAGATAATTAACTGACAATGCCGCAACTAGCATAAAATCTTCCTTCAGGCGACCCCTAATTTAAGTATTACTGGCACAAAGTGGAGACAGATTGTGCATCACCACCGCAATATTTACATAGCAGAAACCCACAGAGCAGGAAACGTGAGACTCAATGATGCACTAAATTAGGAACAATCATATTCTAGTGTTAATTTGCTTTCTCCTCTTATCCAAATTTCAGGTCGAGCAATTGGTACAAATGCACATAAACCATTCCCATTTTTAATGATTAAGAACCACGGTCTGCAGGCAGTTGTGCTCAAAAGTGAATTCACTCACTACTAGGGTTGTTTGCAGGATCAAACGCCCAAAAGTGAAACAGGTTTACCAACATAAAGAGATTTCTTTTTTTTTTTTTTTTTTAAAAAAAAACCCCAAGACTTGCTAATCTGTTTATTTCTTTCCATAAACGAAAGCCTGCGCCGGCAGCCCGAGTCCTCTGCCACGCTACCTGCCTTTCGGTGGCGAGTATTTTCCCGTGACAGCAACACCGTGATTCTGTGGCGCGATGGAGAAGGAGTTTTAATTCACCAGCGCTGTAGATCTAGGCAGGTATTCAAAAGGCTCTGTACTCAAAGAATTCAAGTTAAAACGGGCGTGGAGGAAAAGACAGCCGGTCTATTTGCAAGTAGACTGGGAAGTGACACATTTATAACAAATACACACTCTACAGTCTATTTCACCAGTACTACCCTTGGTTACTTCGTAAGCTAAATGCAAAGAGCCATCACCAATCTTTCTAAATCTCAAACATTATTCAAATTTGGTTTCCACTACGGCATATGAACAAAATATTTACCTTGCCTAATCGCTGATGTTCTTCAAAAGCAGAAATCAGTTCTTGTGCCCACTTTATTTTTTCAGGGCTCGGAGAGAACTGTTCCTGGACAACAGCAATTTGGTTGGGGTGAATCACCTGCTTACCTACAAAGAAGATTAATAACACCAGAATCATGCATCGACAAACAGATGTTCAAGCAAAATGTTCCAACCACTTGAGGCTCTCATATGCCTCACAGACTTTCTTGCTCCTTAGCTGATTATTTTATTTGGTTTCTTGCATTTTTTAAACCGGACAACAGGCAGATAGCCTTTTGTCAGATTATTTTTTTTAAAGAATAAAAAGATCTGGAGCTATGCTTGCATTCAGTATTGTTTGAAAGAACGCACAGTTCTTTCTCCTGCCTCCCCATTTCCATCCGTACATCTTCTCTCAGTTGTTTCAGGTGCAGTTGTTTGTCCGGGGAAGTCGGTAACACAGAAGTTTAATGCATTGCTGAATTTCACTATATAAATAACAGCTCCAGCTCCTCTTAAATAAGTTGCTTTAAAACATGTTCGAAAAATGAGATCTGAAGATGGCAAGAGCTTTTCAGGACTGAAAAGTTACCAGTCACCTACGGATCATGCCCTAAACTCTCGGTATTGGCTTAGCATCATAAAATCCTCAGCACTGTTTAAATGGTTGCTGTTGCCATAGTTAGCGGTTGCAGGTAGGCTGCGACATTTACTTAACCACCGGTATATTAAACAGCTACCAGCTTTACAAAACCCTTTTTTAAATTCTTTTCCTGTATAAACATACATTAAGAAAATAAAAATGGATGCTGCTTTTTTTACTAGAGATTTTCAAACGTGAATAGACAGCCACATAATCCGTTTTAATCTGTTATTGTATTTAGCTACCTTAAAACAAAATACATATCTAATTTATTTGACAGTCTAAAAAGTGTAACATCTGACACAATTAGTTCATTTCTAAGGGAATTTCACAGACCGGCGCGATTTCTGCGCTTTGGTTTCGAAGTGTGTTAATAAAGAGAAACTACCGCAATTCCCAGCTTCCAGCGGAATACGTGACCCTCCATGGCAGATATCAAAACCAGTAAGAGGGATGAGCCTGATGCTGCAAACTTGCCATCAAGTGAGCAGTCTCCTGGCCACAGAGGGTCCCCAGCCGTGCCGTCCCGCCGCACGCTACAGCCTCTCGCGGGAGCGGGATTTTTGCACGCAAGGAAAAGTTGGAAGCGTCAGGGACCTAAGGAGGTTTCCTGCGCGCAACGGGGGTCTGCTCCGACGGCCTTGCTGACATGAAGGCAGCCGTACGTTAGAAATCAGCCCATCGCGCCGTGTAAGAAGCCTCACGCCTGATCGCAGGGATACACCTATTTTAAATGAAATCACCACTGCGAGAAGTCCTGGGGTTACGTTCACGAGACCGCACTGGTGACAACGTGGGGTGCAAACAAAATCTGGGGGTGCAGCAGCACAACCTACTTAATTTAATGAGCAAAGAAATGGTGACTTTTTAAAGTGCTGTTCCGTTTCTTTCCTAAGAAGCCATAAGTAGCTCAGTTTTATCTTGTTTTGCTTCCCACCAGACAATCTTCAGTTCATCATCCTAAGGGCATCCAAATGTTCAGTTTGAAATTTCAATATGGCAACTATTTAAAAAATAGCTTAAAAATAACAAAAAGTTTAAAAGTCAGTAAGAACTGTATTTTTGAAAGAAATTATGTGGAGGCAAATTTTCTTAAATAATGCAGTTTTTAGTCTATTTAATCGAATGTCACCATTAATAAGCTTAGGATATTTCTTATTTATAATACAACACATTCTCCCTAGCTGAGCTACTAATTCTAAAAACTGAAGGACATCCAAATAATTCCTGCAAAATCCTATGGAGCTTAACTTTCTGGGAAAAAATGTAGAATATATTATAAATTATACTTAAAGTCAGTCTATAATCATAACAAAAATAAAAACCTGTATATATGATTTTTTAAAGTGTAAAACATTCCTGCAAAGAGATTCGCTTTTGATAAAGACATATGTAGCAGGAAGCTATACTTTTTCTCACAAAAATGTTACTGAAGCATTTACAGAGAATATAATCTAACTTTTGATTTATAGCACTCAGTTGATTTTTGTCACAGATTATGTATCCAAATAACTGTAAAATAGACGTAATGCCATGCAGGAATGAAGCAAATATTTTAAACGGAATTGTTGTTATTGACAAGTTACTGAGAGTGCAAAATTGGAAGACATTAAAATTTATGACCATGAAATCCTTTTTACAGTACCACTTGATATATCGTGCTTTAAATCAACGCCTGTCAAGTCTTTGAGGTAACTGTATGACGGTGTCATTTTAGTCTTCTACAAAAGACTGCAAAAGAGAGGAAACCTATAGTGTTTCGTATTTATATCTGGCTTCTCAGCATGTAGCACAGGAGTTTCTATAATGACTAAGTCAGCTGTTAAAGCTTATGGCAAGGTTTACCTCATTTTTCACACAAACATTCCTAAAACTGATGACCATTTATATAGGCAACACACTGACTTTAAGTCCACACCTTCTGGTATTGATCGTAAAACATCTTGACGGGTGTGTACGCATTTGTGTGTGGGTGTATACAGACACACACACACAACTCCCACATAAAAGATACGCATATAAGTAAATAATAAATAAAAATAGATAAATAGGCTAAATTACCTTTGAAAACATTTCATTTTATGTAAACACACTGACTGAAATAAAAACAGGCTGCTTTTAAGACAACTGGAAAAGAAAACTTGGCCACGATAAGCAATGAGGGTCACAATAGTAAGTAAATAGCTGAGAAATTCTTTGTTATATTATTTCGCTTGTTTAATCTTGAGTGAACATATTTGATTACATTAAGGCCAATTCTACCGGTCTAAATCTGAATATGGGAAAATCCAAGGACCTCTACTTTGCTGAATATTCTAGATTCAGATTATTTAGATTAGTTTTGAGGGTGGTGAATTTGGCTCTACGCATGCAGCTAGGTGTGTGTTCTCCAGCTATGAGAGCAGTTTGGAAGCCTCAGTTCATTTTAGTTCTGTCGATTTCAATTATTTTGATTCTTTGTGAAAAAGTAGCAGTAAAGGATCTTAAATATTTAAAAATAACAAGAATCGTGTTTTGAACTCGTTATTAAGTATTTTAGTATTTTGCCCTCACGTTATCAGAGGACTATCAGTGGCAAATATGATCTGCAGACTTCTGCTTTATACAAGGTCATGGATTAAGCTAAGACCTGTTTTTAATTTTATGTGAGGAATATTAAATTGGAAATGCTAAAATGTTTCATTTCTATAGTTTTGGAATAAAATGTTTTTGCTTTTAGTTTTGCAGTGACATTTTATTTTAATCAAAACAAGCAAACCAGATTATTAAAAAAATAAATAAACTTAAAGCAAAAGAAACAAAAGAAAAAGTGAAACATTTTGGATCAACCTCCATTTTTTTTTCTGTTTTACCAAATACATGAAAAACGCTTTTTTCTTTCAACTTAAACAGTTTTTTAATTCTTTCTTTTCACCCAGCAAATCAGAAAAGTCAGTATTTCCCCATCTCTACTTATGGTCAGACTGCTTTTCAGGCTGCTTGCTGGATTTTGGAAATGTGTCAGTGACAGTTGTGGAAAGGCAGGAGGCAAAAAGCAGGAGCTGCGAGTTCACCTTAATGAAGTCTGTACCTTTTAGAGATCCTTCCTCCTCATATGGAAAGGCAAGACACCTCTATGGCCCAATTAGAAATTCACTTTACGCCCTAAATTGCTGCACGTGACCTTTCTCTTTGTCTCCTCTCTGGACCCTCTCCTGATGTCAGAAAACTTCCACTGTCAAGTCAGCAGAGTCCAAACCACCATCAACGTTGTTTATGCTGAGCATTTCTAAATTTCCTGAACTGGCAGCCCGAGTTAAGTGTTTAAATACACATTAAGCATTCAAGAAGAGCACTCTCAAAGGTGCTAAGCATCTGCAACTCCATCTTCTGTCAACAGGAGGTTCAGACGCTTAAGTTTTTTTCAAAAATCAAGTCTTTCCTTAAGCTAGGAAATACTGGTCGAGATTACGTAGCCATCAGCAGGTGCTACCATTCAGGAGCTCTATTATTTTCCCAACTTCTATTGCAGATGAATGAAGGGTGGAAGTCCACATGGACGTGGATAATGTAGCTGTGAGGAGCTAACCGTTTTGCCTCCTAAAGCAAGATTTGGTTTGGGAAATGCGGAAGCTCAGCAGACAGTTTGTGCTAAAGAGCACTGAAATTTATTCTTTTACTGGCACATCGAGATCCCTTAAAAGAATGCTTGGTTTATTACGTTATTTTGCTTGGTGCTTTAAGATATCATATGCCACTCACTGTGAAAATGTAGTTTGCTAGGTGGCATCACCAGGACACATGCCTTTGGTAACAGAAACCTAAGAGATGCACTGTGACTCTATGTATATCCTGAACGACGCGCAGAGACAAATAATGCAAAATGTTCATCCTGTACGCTAGAATCCCCTAACGCATATGTCAAAATGGATGATTTCTATTGCAAAAACCCCAATCTTTGGTGGCTGCACCATCACACCGGGGTGTCCGAGTGATCTGGTACACCAGTCACGGGGTAACAGGCTGCCTTACAGGACAGTGGGGCAAGGACCCTGCTGCTCTTGCTGTCTGCCGATGCCCGGAGGTGTCACCAGCACTTACTGGGGTGGGGGTGGGGGTGGAGAGGTGGAAAACAAATCAAAGAAAATAGTTGAGAAAATAACTTTACCCTAGCAATTAGCATACAAGATTTGCTTCTCGAGTCCTTCACCTAGGAAGTATTTTTTAACAACCGCTGTTTAAAAAAAGAGGAGAAAGGGATCCAAATATTTTAAAAAGCAATTGTAGAGTGGCTATTGCACAGTACAGTATTGCCTTTCCCATGCTCTGTGATGGGAGGAATCACTGCACAGCCTCTACCCCAACTCCTCTTCAGAAACAGTCACACGCTTCATGGGATATGGTTTTAAAAAAGCAGCCTGTGACTGTTCAGGCAAAATTTCCAGCTGCAATTTTTAAGGTGCTAATGAACGTAGAAGAGCTTGGTATTACCGAGTTTTCAACATACGACCTGAAATGAAAAACAAGTCATTTGCCTAAGCGACAGTAAAAGTAGCAATATATTTAAATTGAAGAAGATATGCATTATTTTGAGACATGGGCAGAAAGTCATACCAGTGAATCCCATTGAGGCACCTTCTCTTGACTGCCTGCGGAGCCCATCTTCATCTCGGAAATCGATGTAAACAAGGTCTATTGCTTGTAGGCCAAATGCCTTCGCTGTGACTATTATTTTTTGCCTGGCATATAGAATATCGTGAGTTTCCTTACTGCTTGTTGCACCTATGAAAATAATGCAAACAAAGAAAAGCTGACAGGAGTGTTCAAAACCTTTCTATTTTAAATATTTCCTATGTAGACAAATGAAAGTTTGAGATTTCATTCAACCAATCTAGAAAACAAAAAAGGGGTGCAAGGCTATATTATCAAAATAATATTCCTCTGAAAAGAAAAAAAAAACCTTTAGAAAAAAAATAGCTTAAAAATTCAGATTTTGATTTAGTTCAAATCAGAAATCGTAAGCCTGAAGTCAGTGGAAGCTTTGGCAAGGACTGCAGACTTGGGTCTAACACAAAGTAATTATTTGATGATATTACTTACTGTATGTACAGTGAGAAGCACAACAGCAAGAGAAGCTTTCCACAAACTGATATGCTGGGTACAATTAAACGGTTAAAAAATTCACACTGAGAATAGAATTGCACATTCCTTGGTTCTGATTCTTGTCACAACTGATGTCCTAAGCTGAATATTTAAGCTTTAGTATTTTTTGAATGAAAAAAGGATGGTAGACGACTTCTGAGAAGAGGCAAAAGTATTCGTGAGACTTCATGTGCTCACAGGCACCAGCTAAGCATCATGCTCACGTGAAGGCTCGTGTGAAAAAATAATAATAATACGTTCCTTTCCTTAGGGTCACTACTTAGACACAGATTCCCAGTTTGTAATGAATATTTTAATAATGCAGTGATAATTTTTACACTAACATACTTATTTTTAAGTGTTGATAGCTCTGTGCTTTTACCTTCAAACTGAATCGGATTAAGAAGAAGCTAAGCAGCCTCTCATAAAAGAAATTGTGAAATACTTGTCATTTTTGAGGGAGGCTAATAGTGTTTTCACATGAATATGTGGCAGTACTAACACGGAACAAATGAAAGTAAATATATGAAAGCGAAATGTAGCAGGACAGTATTTGTGCGTGACGTCAAAAGCCTGACTGATAATTGTCTGTAAAACAGTGATGAAGCAGACACTGGAGTTTTGGGACTTTTTAAATGTAGTCCTTAAAAACATGTGCATGTTTCTTATGGGTATCATGTTTTTAAATAATTTCAGTGACTCAACAGGTTTTGGGGTGGGTTTTTTTTTTTTCATTAATTTTTGGTACTTCAAAGCAAGAAGCGCAAGAAAGTGTCGGTGTCCTGTAACACTCAGGGACCTCGTTTTAATTTGCCAGTAATACCTTCTGCAATGAAAAAAAAATTAAGGCAAAAAGCAAAAATGTAAAATGCTGAATCAAGCGTTATCATTACTCTAATTATTGCTGTGGGAAAAGCAATGGCCATAAATCACATCGGGCTTCTCCAGTGCAAATGCCATACATTAACATTTATAGTAAACACACGGGTAACAACCTATGCTGGCACGGAAGTCCTCTCCTCCAAAGACGACTGCGTCCAAATGAAAGCCAACCTGCGATCCTGTTCTCAGTGCTTCTTCACAGACAGCCTTCAAATGAGAACAGAGTATTAATTTCTACAGAAATGCAGGATGCAGAGAGATCACAGAGGTTGTTACAGCAACTCTGTGTTACCAAAATCCTTCAGCTAAAATTGCTCCTGTTAAGCAAAGCCATTGTAGGTGCTCGACTATGCCCAGTGCTTTAAAATGACTCAGCATATCTTCCCCTACGCATCTCTCTGCCTAGACTGTGTAAATCCAGGACATCGTAGCAGATTCCCTACCTTTTGACTGACATAGGGGCATTGCTGTGATCGGTACTTTAGATATTTAGGTAATGATATGAAACAAGACATTTGTCAAATACTGCTTAACAGCAAACAAAAAGTATTAAATTTGATTAATTTGACATGTAATACATGGGCATGAGAAACAGAAATAAAGATCAGAATCTCCTTTATTAAATAAACAATATGAAAGGTTTAAAAAGGTCGTGGATTCCTTATAGGGTATAAGGACTCCTTCTAGGACTGCCAGTTTAAAGTCTTCTGCTACATATAACTAAAAAGTAGCTAAGGAAGTTAAAAATGCAACAAGTGCTGCAGAAAAGCATTAAAATAAAACCAAGCATAACACTGCTGCTGTAGGTATTCTACGAAGAAGTGCATTTCCAAAATATTACTATTTTATACTGATGTTTGAATAATAATATTTTTTAAGGCTAAGGTATGCGGAGAGAGAAGTAATTACAACAAGCTCTACTAGTAGGTGTTCTTCTATGGCAGCTGGTGGGGCAAGAAATTATTCTTAACCTTTTAAAGCACAAAAGGCAATTCTCCTGCCAGCATCAGGAACTGCAATATTAAAAATTCCACTGTAAAATACTGTAGGTGAATAAAAACCTCAGCCGCTGTAAAATATGATTTAATTCTGTGTATGCACACCGGGCAGGAGGGTGTCTATTTGGTTTACTACGTTCCCAGATATGTTAGGGTGTGTTGTAAGATAAATAGGTGTATCAAACGAGCAGGCTGCCCGTGAGGCCTGCCGGTACGTCTGGGGGTACTTCTGATGTGCGTGTCCTCAGCTGGGCCCCAACTTTTCCCTAAGAGCTTGGGAGGGGAACGCTGAATTCCCGGTGCATGCACAGGATCTCCTGTTTCATTACCATGCTGCCTTGCCTCTCTGAAAAACCTGGACTTGATAGTAAAGGTTGGGGAGCAATTTATATTAAAAATGCACTTAAAAAATACAATTTGATCTAAAATTACCCTAAAAAAGGAGCATGTTCTCCAGATAGCTCCTATTTTCAAATTTAATTACACTCCTAAGCATTAAGCACCTCATCATATACATAGAAAAATGATAACATGGAATTTGGTTTTAATGTTACCCATAGAAACCATTATAAAGATACCAGTTTAGCAATAGTGAAAAGATGATAATTCTTTTTTCTAATTAATCGTTATATAAGAGTCCAGTTTGATAGCTACTGAATAGCCAAGTGCATTGCACCACTCTGAGTATTCCACATCTTTGGAGAAGCACGTTTCTACTCCAAGCGTGTTAAAAATGATAACAGTAATGCAGAAAGATTTTGTAATTTGGCATGGGCTATCTGGAACTGTTCTGTCACTGAAATATTTTGAATTTATGAAGGTCTTTACAGTTACAAACATGGGAGTTAAACGTACAAATGTTCTGGTGGATTGAAAAATATGTTTAGCATTTTTTAACCTCTCTTCCTTGATGAAATTAGGGGGTAGACCGGGGAGTATTTTGCTCATCCTAGTCTGCTGAGGTGGTAAAATATGAACACTTCAAGACCTGCTTACCTTAAAATTGAGCAAGCCCACGGCAGTTTCCACAAAAGGGATAAAATTCATTGGCTCTACAAGTGTCCGGCCTTTTAGGTGATGTAAGAATTTGTCTGAAAACTAAAACTAGACAGTATGAGCTATCAGAGAGAGAGAGAGAAAAAAAAAGGAACAGCCTACATATATCAGACACGTTAAATTTTCACCTGGTTGTAACAACACCTCTCCCCATCCCAAAACCTTCAAGTTAAAAAAAATTCAACCAGCATTTAACAAGGCCTGGGATTTGAAACTGCAGCATTCCCATACATTTCTAACTTTAGAGGCTGGGGGGGCAAAAAAAAAAAAAAAAAAAAGAAAAAATCCAGGCTTAGCACCTCTCACCCTTAGTGAAATGCAAATCCGCGGGCCCTGGAAAACAATGATGTGCTGCTATACCTGAGGTCCGGTTTTGTTTCAGGTCCAGCACTGCCATCACTGGAAGTGCTCCCCAGCCTTCTAAGTGGCATCCGTATTATTCATTACGGCACCGTTACCCTTTTGTTCAATAGCCTTTTCTTCATAATTTTTTAGCTTACCTAGGAAGGCCTTAAAAAGGAAGTTTAATTCTTTGAAGACCAAAGCTTGCCAATTTTTTCCATGAGACCAGTTCACAGCTAGCTCTGAGCTGCCAGTGGGGTAGCCCAAATTCCAAAATCTATCATCTGGAAACATACAAAAGCTCTTGCACAGATTTTTCCCTGGGCAAAAGGGAAAAAAAAAAAAAAAAAGGAAAAAAAAAAGGGGGAAAAAACCCTCAGCCCTATATTGTAAATCTATTATGTCTGTCCAGATCGACTAATTTGCGTGGAGATAAACATATCGCAGGTATGGCCAAAATATGTTAGTAAATAAAGATAAAAATAACATATGCATATATTTTAAATTTAAGGAATATTCAACTATTAATGGATATCAAAGGAAAGGGAATTTTAATCATCTCTCCATTCAGTCTCAGTTGGGTAAATCATATCTAAGAGATTTGCATAAATATAAACCATCAAAGACTTTTCATCTTCAAAGGGGGTTTCAAGACCCTATAAGCTTTGTACTGTAATCATCGCAGGTCACAACCCTGCAGGAATAAGGCTGCTATGGCAACATAAAAAACTAATGCTTAAGGCTTAGCATAATATTCTGACTAATAGAAAGGAAACTCATTTTAAAAGCTGGCAGCCTATTTACCAGAAGCTGGATTAGAGGTGTTATTTCCCCTTTTAGCTTCCCCCAACTGCCCCTCCCCAAAAGAAGGAAAATCTAATCACCCAGATCTTGAAAAAAAGCTTTCCAGCAATTTGCAGTAACTTTACAATTAGGCCAAAATAAATCACAGCTTTCTTCGATGAAGAATTCTGCCCTTCCCTGCTTTGCATCGTCCCTGTGGCCCACTTGGTAACTTTTCTCTGGTGAAGAAATTCCACCCAAAAATGTGCAAGGAGAAAAAAAAATAAATAATCAATGCAATTCACACGTGCGAGTGTACAGTATGGCAGGTAGTAGAGCGACAGAAAACAGTAAACTTCATCCAGGCAAAGGCAGAAAATGAGGTAATATAATGGCATCAGCATATATTCTTGAGACTCCTATCTGACTTTTATTTTTTTTAAGTGGAAAAAAAAAAGTAAAAAGCACTACTGTGGTTAGATTTTAGGTGCAAGCTAAAGCAGCGGACCTCTTATTTTATTTGAAAATATTTTAAAAGTCAGCCCCCTGGGATTTTTGCTATCTTTTGTTTTGAGGGTAAACAAAAAAAAAAAGCATGTTTAATTAAATATTGTCTCACTTCCTCTCCCTTTTAAAAAATTTGTAGTAAGCACCAGTACAAAAGGTAACGAGTGGAGAAGTTTCAACTAATTTTTTTTTTTTCAAAAGGAGACGATTAAACGTTTCCGGCCCGGTAAAGTGTTCATTTCAGGGAGAAAGGGGGAAAAAAAAAAAAAAGAAGGTGGAGGGAAAAAAAACCCAAACCCACAAAGCTTGGGGAGGGGATGAAGTAGCAAGGCCTCAGCAATTCTTTCAATTCCAGTGCACACCCAATAGTGTGTCGGGAAGAATGCACACTGGTCGGGATTTGTGGGAGAATTGTCCCGCCACAAAGGAGGGAGAGTTACGCTTGTTATAGTCCAATAAGCCATGCCAGTCAAACAAGTACCCACACTAGGGACAAAAGGAAAGCAAGAGATTCTCACACAAAAGAAAACAAGTAAGCCCATCTTTTAGTTGTGCATCAGCCTCCAGGTTTTCTGCTGCACATAAATAAAAATGAAGGGGGGGGAGGTGGGTACGTGTGGGGGGAAATAAACAGCTTCAGGGAGGCTGAAAAATCACGGCGGAGTGAATTTTGGGAGGATTGGGAAAAGAAGGCAGCGGTGTTGAGCAGAGCGCGGTCTTTGTGTGCAAAGGTTGGGCAAAGTGAGAGGGAAGCGCAAGGCGGGCCATGAGGCAGAAGTTGTTGGGGCTGGCTTGTTTTCTGTGACAGAAATCAAAGTTAGCGAGAGGGAAGGTGGAAGGGGAATAGGGGACAAAGAGCCTCTGCATCTCACCTCCCTGCAAAACCTACGTGATGGCAGCGAGGGCCCTGCCATTTTGGAAGCATGAATATTCATTACTGACGAGTTACGCCTAACACTTACAGGGCTGTAAACCCTGAGAGGTACACCCCGCTTAATTTAATTAAACGTTGGTGGAAGGGGACAGCGTACCTTCCGCCGTGAGCGACGGAGGATGAAGGGGCAGTGCCACGGCCCGGACGGGCCTCGTCACATACCCAACGCATTGGCTCAGTTCTACGCTCACGCCTGATCTGAACGGTTTGATCAAGGTTAGATGCTGAGATTAAAATAGATCCTAAATACGTCTGCCTGCCTTTCATCACAGCTTGCACGCGTGCTAGCTGCTCGGCTAGCAGTTTGCAAAAATATAGAAGTGAATAATTAGCCATTATTCCTTTACTGGCATGTTACATCAATAATGGTGTATCTAAACAAACGTCCCCCTTTCTTGACAATTAAAACAATTATAGCATAATTAGGCCTATTTCAAAGTTTTCTTAAGTAATTTGACATGCCAACCATTTACATTTCAGGTTTTTATTGGCTGAAAAGTCAGTCGTGAAACACAAACACACCTGTCAGCAATTAAAAAGGAAGAAATAGAGAACTGGTCAGGAAATAATATCTGTGCTAATTAAAAACACTAGTTAAAAGCTTCCTGTTTGTTCCTCCAGTTGCCCCAGGGAGTGACCTTCCCCCCCAACCCATTTTTTCATATGTTGCTAGCACGGTTTTCCCATCTCCTGCTTCCAATGCATGTATCTAAGGCACATGGACAGGGACAGTCATTTGGCTTGTTAGGATACAGAAGAGACAGGTAATTATGCCTCTATTTTTTATAAGATACTCTGACATCAATATTGGTTCTTCGTTGACCGTGGGAGAAACAAACCTCTTTTTCTTTATAACTGCAAGGTGTTCCATACATACGTTTTTTGTATAGCACAACTTAAGCACATTTAAATGGATGCATTTCCCAATTCCCTCAGCCAAGCAACAACATTGGATGGTATTTGCAGCCTCCTCCATAACTCAGGAGTTATTCATCTCTATGTCTGTATGAACTTGGCCCAACAACTTCAGTGAAAATCTACGGTGGTGTTGACGCTTACTTACCCATCTTATTTCTTCAACATTTTCAACCTTTGGCAGCATCATGCTTGAAGGAAGGGTCTTGGACTGCAAAAGCACCTCAAGATCATCTTCTGCAAGACCGCTGGACACGGAGTTTATCCTAACACACTTCTCGGCATGGCCAAAGTCAAACTCTTCAAGGGTTTTCACAACCATCAGTCTTGCTTCTCTCTACAATATATATAAGTTTAGAGGCATAAGTAAAGAAAACCTTATTTTCTATTGACAGAAAAGTGCACTGAGAAGAAAACTTGTTGAAATGATGCAGGGAAAAGCTAGGCAGCCAGTATATTTTTGTCCCCAAAACATCTGTCACTCTCGGTCTTTTATTGAAGCAGTCGTCACCAGCACCTCGCAGTTTTACCTCCCTTATTTCTTTGTAACTGGTAAATAAAATGCTTGGGTTTTATGTCTAAGTATTTCTACACCACCACTTGTAGAAAATGAGACTTTTGCGTCCACTATTACTGAGTATATCTAAGAAACACAAATTTTTAGTGTTTCTTAGTTGTGTTGCACTAACTGTCTGTACTCACAAAAAATGGCATGTTTATAAATTTGCATAAACCAACTAATTTTTGAAATTCATCTCTACATTGCCTGTGCTAAACTGGCATGGATGTCAGTAAGCACAGAGGTACCTATACTTCTTTGGTTTTGCTCTGTCAGTCTTCCTTGTCTCCATGTATCCAAAGTGTATTAAAGCCCATAGTAGAGTTCACAGCTCGCATGTCAAAACAATGCCAAAATAACTTGTAGATTTTTCTTGAACCACGTAAAAAGCTGTTCTCCTGCTGGCACAAAATAAAATCTCCAAACACACATGCTTCCTTTGGCTGCTCACTATTTTTGTGAATATAAATGTACAAATCTGTTCAGTAGTTGATTTGGATGAAGAATACTTGCATGCTTTTCTGAAACGAAACGTGTTTCTTGGCCTGGAGAGAAGAGGGTGGGGGGAAGGAGGGCGCTGGGGTCCCTGCTTCCTGCCTACTGCAGTTTCAACCCCAAATTCCTTCCATTCGCCAACAGCCCCTAACAAATTCGCATTGTCAAAATGCACACTTATCAAAAGTCATTTGTGAAGAGTTTTTATGGGGCTAATAAAACTTTAAAGCTCCTGACTCATGGAGGTTCAGGAATGACTTTAACAATATGCAGTCACTGAATAGAGATGCTTTTCAAGAAAACAGGCAAACTCGAGGGGGGGGAAAATAATTAAAAAAAAAAAATCATCAAAGTTAATATCCAGACTAATACCAATCAGCAAGAGAGCACATGACAGTAGATTTAAACCAGACGGATGCAAATCTCTGCTGGCGAGAGGGGCAGAGGCGGTTTCCCAATGTGGTCTGAGTTAAACAGTGTGAGGGAACAGTAGCTTACAGTTGTCAGGTCCCATCAGAACAGGGTCTCCCAGGCCAGTTTAAGACAGCTCTGCAGTGTACTGCTTTACAGGGCTGGGACCCCTGATAATTAGGGTAAGTTTAGAGAAAAGCAAGTGATGGCTCTAACTGGTTAAAAGGAAAGAATAATGAAGCAGAAAGTTAATGAAATCTGAAGCGAGCAGCCTTCAGCTTGGGGCTACTAGCCGTGCTTCTCTGAAAGTTGGGAGCATATGCCCGTTAATCGGACAGAGGGGAACAAGGCGCACATGTACGCATCCCTGTGCTGCAATCGAGGGGCACGTTCGGAGGTAATCTCTGGAAAATACAACCCAAAACGTTCGAACTGCTGTGAATGGACTCTGACTGGGACCATTAGGAAAGCCACACAAAGATGCATGCAGTTTACTACAAACACATCCAGCTGGAAGACAGCTCCGGCGCACAGCCGTCTGAAATAGTCCTTCCGAATTAGGTAAACCGAACCATATGATGCCATTACCGGGTTATACAAATCCCCTACATCTTCCTTTGCCAACCAGGGGTAACAGGTTTCTAGGGCTGGGCCGAAAGTTTCTGAATATGATGCAGAAGGATAGCTTAAAAACACGCTCCAAACCAATTTATGCTTTTAATTAAAATCAGGTTATCACCGTTTCGGCACACACTGATCCAATTTGCAAAAGAAAGATCTCCTTAAATTATCCAGTAAGGCAGCATCCAATTCCAACTGATGGCACATCTCTAGCAAATTTACAGCCTCATTCGTTACGATTTTTTTTCAGATTATAATAATGAGCAGTAGACCGTCTCATTAGCTATTTTTCTCCTCAGGCTGCAAACTCCCTTCCCAAAAAAGACAGATCGTGTCTTTCTAGGTATATTTCCATACAAAACACTTATTAACAGGCTGTTGCTGTTATCAATTTACATAAACTAAATGTGCAGCCCTCTGGTATGTATCCCAAAAATAACCAACAACTTCACTGAATTTATACCAACCAACAAACATGGGGAGGGGGTTGTTGTTTTTTTCCCATATTTTAATAGAAAATATGTTGCTATGTTAGCTAACACACCCATGCCATCTGTTGGGTTGAGAATTGATGCATTTTCTTAGAACCACTACGTATTCGATCTGTCTGCCTAGATACCCCAGGAATGGAAACATTCCCCTTCCATGATAAAATACTTCTAGTCACTATAGTTCCCACATCAGGATTCAATTTACGTTTTTAATTGTGGGACAAACTGAGAGGACATGGTTGCCCAAGTCAGAGCTCGTGAGGGGGCTGACTCAGTGCCTACCCTTCCTACAACGGAGGAAATCCCATTGATGTTAGTGGGGTATATCGGGTCCCCACCCAGGCTCCCAATAAAACATTTCATGGATAAATAAAAAGTGTACTAAAACCTCTGACTAAATGCACTAAAAACCTAGAGGAAAGAGAGAGCCCTTTTTGCCTCATTACACTGTGAAATGCAGATGCTCTTCCTATAGTGGGATCTACACAAAAGCTAAATTTTTAAGCTAGGTAAACTACTTCAATATTGTAATAGCAGAGAAAAAAGTAGTCCTTGATAGAATTACGTCTTTACAGCAGTAGACAGAACAATATTTTCCAAACTGTATGTAAAGTCCCTGCGAAGAATGGTCAACTAGAATTTTTGGGGAATGGTGAAAGAAATGATTTACCTGTTCTTCAGGTGAAACCTACAACATCAGGTAATACCCTTTCATGAATGAATAGTTGATAAAGAAATAAACCTGATAGTTAAGTAAACGAGTCCATCCTCAGGTAGCTTGTGATGGTGGTAGCCCCATTGGGTCCCACGTGGGTTGGGTTCTTTATCAAACTGATCAAGAGAGAATGACATGGTAAACAGTGATATTACTAAAATACGCTCAATTTGCAACTCGTGCTGGAAAACCCACTGGGAAAAAACCCCAGCGTTAGTCAGGGTGGCTACCTTTGCACCCTTTCTGTTTGACTCGGAGGAGGACACAGGAAGATGTTCATTACCACGCGCAGCTACTCCAACTGGAGAAGATAAAGGTTTCAGTGACGCAGCGTCGCCGGCAAATCCGCAGCCACCCAGACACACAGACGCTGAAATTAAAGACAGGAATATGCGTGTTGCCGGCTCGATTGGCACCCATTAAGCCTAATAACTAACCATCCTCAGGAGTTCCTAGCTCTGAATTATCAAATCTGTAAAGAAAACAACATCCGTCCACTTTTACACTCCAGTGGAAGAGGTGGTCCCTCGCGGCGGGGCTGCGCAGTCTCGCCATCTGGAGAATAAATCGAGTGTGAAGTACAGTATAGTTTGGGACCAAGCTCCGTGGCGGCAGCCCAGCAGTTAGTTCATTAGTCCCAAACTTGCGGGGATTAGTGCGGTATCAGCTCTACTGTCGGATGGGATCAGGCAGGCAGAGCGCGAGACTCGGGGAAGGGGGTGGCGGCGAAGAAGGAGCCCCTCGGGTTTATTTATAAAACTACATAGTGTAAGTGCACCTAAATAGGTGCCTTTGGGAACAGTATTATCATAGTCTCCTACTAGCTGAATGAGCACCTTTCCTTCTTTTCTTTTTTTCTCCTGTCTTCCCCCTCCCTTTTTTTTCTTTAAGTTGTATGTCAAGGCATAGAAATTTCCGCTTCGAAACAGAAGGAATGCCACAGAGCTGAAAGCTCAGCCACCCACTCACCCCGGACACAATGTTAATACAGCAATAACGAAACAAAGATGCTCAGATTAACAGAATTTTGGGGACTGCAACAGCAGACAGAAAAATGGCATTTTCTTCTTTCTCTTCAAACTGGTATGATACCCCACCAACCAGTTTTCCAGCACCACGATCTCCAGAACTACGTGATTTTGGGGACAAAATCTCTGTTTTGCTTTATCTTTCTTGCCTAGTCTTACCCTTTTTTTTTTTTTCTGAAGACCTTCAGGTCTTAATGTTAAGAGAGAGGGTATACTCACAGATATGTTTATGTGAAGATCTCATCCTGTTAACATCTTCTGGTAATAACTCTTCGTATGGAAATGTAAATATAAGATACACTAAAATGGCAGGCCAGAATCTGTCATCCTCATTGCCATAATAAGTTTGCATGTTTCAAATGGCAGAGGAAAAATTAATTACTATAATCACAATTCAAGTTATTTTTTGTGACAGGTCTGACATGGTAAAAACATACAATTATGTGTTAATGTTACTTCCCTGGAGTGGTTTGTTTACAGGACTTGACATTGCTGAATCTTTTGTCACTTATATTAGTGCATGAATGCGTCTCTCGAGTAAGAATTTGCAGAAGCGCACATCTATTATATACCCACAGCGTTTTTTGGTCAAAACTGAGTTTCTGCAGGGGGAAAGCCTGACGTTTTTCACGTGCTTAATTCTCCATCAGTGAAGTGCTGCCATCCAGAATGCTATTTCATTTAGTTTCAAATTCACAGATGAGACTGGCAAGAGAAAAGACAAATGATATGTGTTTTTAAGGAAACAAGAGAAACGTAACGGTGGAGCGGAGTGTTTCTGAGAACAGGAAGCATCCGGTTCACGAGACCTGCCTTCTACCGCACATGCACCAGGTACTTGTGAGAATAAATCCTTGAAATGGCAAATAGTTATTTCTAGTTGGTCTTGTTAGACCAAAAGACAGCTGTAAAACACGCATTCATCACAAAGCCTGCAGGCAGCTGTTATTAAATTATTTCTTACAGCTACCTTTGAGCAGATATTCAGTTGAGGAGTTTTTAAAGACTTACGAAGTTTTAAAACACATTTTTCTTTTGGTTCCACAGGAAAATCGCTAAACCCACCATGTAATCCTAAAGGAAAGAAGGGGCAGGAGTGGGGAGGAGGAGGGAGAATAAGGCTTCAGTCGTGTATGTCGGTGTTTCTCCTCTGCCGTTCAGGCAAACACATGTTTTAGGGCACTGCAAGATTCTGATTTTTCCGCTACTCTTTCCTGATATAGAATTCTTTCTTTAATAATTATTTGGTCTATTCAAGCCTTTCCTTTTTTTATACCAACCTTTTCACTCTGCTGAAAGAGAGATTCTTCATGACATAATGAGTCATCTAACTCCGTGCATCTCTCGCATCTGCTGCTTTTCTCTCTGCTCTGCTAATTGTCTTTACATGCAGTACATGGTCTAGCAACACTAAAATGAAGCAAACGTTGGTAGCCAGCATTATGGACTGAGCTGCGATTCAATTATGCTCTGCTGAGGAATCTTAATTTCTTTGCCCATTTTCCTAGAGTTTTATTTAAGGTCTAGGAACTCATCAGTACACCTACCGTCAATATCTACCCTGTATTTTTACAGGACAAGAGCTCTTAACTCTGTTTATGAATAGGTGGGAGCTGCTTGCTGCCGTGTACGCTTAGCAAGCCTCTCCCTACCTCTACCAGTGTGGACAACGTGGATCCTGAAGATATTTAGGTGGGGTCTATTCAACATCATCGAAGTTGGACAATTCCCATATACGATGATGGGGTGATGGCCTGTCTTGAGATGCTGTGAACGTGGGGAACCAGAGACCAAGACCCGAGGTCCGCCCAGCTGGCAGTCCGGGACCCAGGGCTCGTGAATCCCATGTGGGGGTGCTTTAGGGGTGCTCAGCTACGTAAACACCTCATTTCTGCTGAGCTGGGGAAGCTGAGGATGTCTATATTAGCGCAAAAGCAAGACATTTTCACAAGTTGTGTTTAAGAGATTTTTCCAACTTGCACGGCTCTCACAGAAATTTAAACAGAGGCCAATACACTCCTGGAATGAATCAGCACATAGAAATTTTCAAGTAACACGAGGACTTAGCATAAATATCTCAGGAGCAAAAATAGTACAGCAAGTTGTGTGCGTGTGTATACATAAACACAGAGACAGGATTATACCTTAAGACTATGTGTACAGAAATATTTCAAAAGGGTTTTTAATGACACTACTATATACAACAGATTCAATAAAAGAAAATTCTGTTCATGTACGTAGGCAGCTATTCTTCTGTCTGCCAACTTTTATAAACACTTACAAAAGAGACGTAAACAACCTTTCAATTAAGACAAATCAAGCTAACACTAATTTAAGCTGGCTGCAAGATGTAGTCTCTTTACTTTTTTTCCCTGGCTTTCTGAGGATGCTTTTGGTTTTGTGACAGATTAGCATCACAAACGAAAATTCTTTAGAAGCATTAGTGTTAATTAGTCTTCCTGAACAGTCCGAATGAGCTGCTGCACGATGGAGTGAGGCCACAAAATATTCGATCTGATGTATCAATTAATAAAAAAAAGGCCATAGATTTCTTTCATCCAGCACAAGAACTTAACTGCATGTTAAGGTTATTTTTTAATTAGAAATATTCTAGTTTAAGGTATATTTTCTTGGCATGATAATAAATAATAATAAATTATTATGGAAAATGTTTACTTTCAGGCATAATTTCTTTATTTTTATACACGTATCTTTTTGTTAATGCTGATAATGAAATACATTGCCGTCCATCTAAAGTATATATGCTTTAGCAAATTACCAATCCCCATTCAGCAGCTGCTCTCAGGTTTGGTGATTCTAAGTGAGATAGGGATCATATGTTTTGAAGATCGGCAAATGAGTACCATCAGAAGCGCCCTTTAATTACTCCCTCAATTACTTAATAATTATTTGAAAAAAGAAAAAATTGAAGTCAAAAAAGGGAAATGTTAAACAATGTGGAAAGTTACAGGCAAGGTAAGGGCAAAAATAAAGTTTATCAGAAAGAAAACAGCTGGCCAGAGCCTTATGCCTGCTTGTACTGAAGGAGCCAGCATCTGCCCCAAGCTACTCAGAAGCCCCTAGGAACGAAGGTGGTGTTAAGAAGATCAGCTCAGCTGTGCCATGGCTTCCTTCACCCTTCCTCTTTTCTGGAAAAAACTTTTACCAGTCTATTTGCAGCTGCAATAAAACTAGGTGTTTCAAAGAGGAAGCTTGGAACAACAGTGCATCTTTTTTGGTGTTGTGCAAATACTGGTTAGCAGCTCTTACCTCACTTTTCATTAAGTGCTTTATCTGCATTGGTAAAGTAGCAAGTTAATATTCTGTAATGAGGTCAAAATCCTACAAAATTCCCCAAGTCCAGGTGCTTACAGGTCATGACCAGAGTAAAATCGTACTTGTGCAAAAGCTCTCTCTCATCCTTTTCAACTTACATTTCAAAGTTAAGTGGTGTCACCTTGTAGATGCATGTGTTACCACGCAACAGGTTTAGCACAGGATTTATGACACCAACTGATTGCTCAGGTTGGTGAGCAACTGATTGCTCCCCCTGGGAGTCCCTTGCTCCATCTACAAGAGGACTTCTTAAAACTTCTCATCTCATGGTCAGCTTTTTAAAGCAGAGATTACCTTATGCAGTCCTGCACACCTTTGTGAGATCATGTGATTAATTTCCATGTCTGTTTATGGACCCTCCGGGAAGATCTATACCATCAGGCAACTTATCCCCCAGCTTCACCCCAAGATCTTGGGGCCCAACTGTCCACAAGGCACAACTACTCATTTACATCCAGACTTGGGCAGGGAATCACCTATTTCCTCCAAACCAAAACACATGTGTGGTTTTAGAGATGGATCTTTGCAGGCGTCATGGCCAAAGAGCAGTATGGGCAGGACCGTGCCAAGCTGGACAAAAAGGTGGATGAAAAACTGGACATGAGCCGGCAGTGTGCACTGGCAGCCCAGAAAGCCAACTGTATCCTGGGCTGTATCCAGAGAAGTGTGGCCAGCAGGTCGAGGGAGGGGATTCTGCCCCTGTACTCTGCTCTGGTGAGACCCCACCTGGAGTGCTGCGTCCAGCTGTGGAGCCCTCAACATCAGAAGGATATTGACTGGTTGGAGTGAGTCCAGAGGAGACCACGAAGATGCTCAGAGGGCTCGAGCACCTCTCCTATGGGGACAGGCTGAGAGAGTTGGGCTTGTTCAGACTGGAGAAGAGAAGGCGCCGGGGAGACCTTATAGCACCTTCCAGTGCCTGCAGGGGCTACAAGGAGGCTGAGGGGGACTTTTTACAAGGACCTGTAGTGACAGGACAAGGGGGAATGAGTTTAAATTGAAAGAGAGTAGTTTTAGATTGGATATCAGGAAGAAGTTTTTCCCAGAGAGGGTGGTGAGGCACTGGAACAGGTTGCCCAGAGAAGCTGTGGATGTCCCATCCCTGGAAGTGTTCAAGGCCAGGCTGGATGAGGCTTTGAGCAACCTGGTCTAGTGGAAGGTGTCCCTGCCCATGGCAGGGGGGTTGGGACTAGATGGGCTTTAAGGTCCCTTCCAACCCCAACCATTCTATGATTCTAAGTTCATCTACCTCCACCCTGCTCAGCTCTGTGATGCTGCTCTGACAAGGCCTGTGTACCTTCAAATGCTCACACGTGCCTCCTTGCCATGCCCCAGGCCCCCAACACATATCCTCAGCTAAAGGTTAAAAAACCATCATGTTTATATGGAACACTGCTCATATTATTTCAGCTGCTGGAACTGAAGAAAACCCACCCAGAGAGGTTTGCCCCTATGCAATGTGGACATGAGCCCCTCTGCCTCACCAGACGAGGGCACGAGGGGTCTCTTCTTGGATGAGATGAATTCAGCATTGTAGAGGTAGCCTACGGTTGCAGTAATTACTTCCATGGGAGAAAAATGTTAGGAGAGCATGAACGTAATTTTGGATGTTTTTAAGTTTAGAAGCTTGAAAGAAGTAGATGCCAGGAGCACTGAATAGATAGCTCTCCACGGGGATGTTCAACACAGGAAACTTTGATCTAACAAGCTTTGCACTAAATTGACACAACTCTTGCCTTCCTGCAAAGCAAACTTGCTTTATACATGTATTTCTCGGCCAGTGCTTACCTTAACAAAGACCCACCTCACTGTGCTGGATTTTGCCAGAAATCCTTCTTCATTCTCTACCAGAAGGGCTTCCTTCTGATAGAGATCCCACTTGGATGTGTGCCTGGGGTAAGTCAAGGAACCCAAACAACCCACTCCACCCCAAATGCAGGTTTTAGCATTTCCCATAGGCAACATTTTCTCAGATGCTCCTAATGATGTGACGAAGCCCATTACAGCTAGCTGTTCACTCTTGGCAGAGTCCCCGAAGGATGGGCAGCAGTACAAAAGCAACTGCATCCCCTTCTTTCCACCCCCACACCCCCGAAGTGGGAGAGGGGAAACAGCACCAGAATGCTATGTCCCGCATGTCCCTGCATCGGCAGTGACTAGCTAAGGCAGGAACTGAGCCCTCATATATGAAATAAGATCAACTCTATGACTCATGTACTCGTGGCAAGGAGTAAGGACCGTTTAGAAATGATGACTTCACTTGTTTTCTGTGGTCTAAACCACATCTGACAATGTGAATTTTTCCCTGCCTAGACCTATGATCAGTGTTAAGGAACAGATTTTTCTCCAGTTTGAAAGTGGGACCTGAGGAGGTGGTTATTTTCTAGGTCAAACCTCCCCTGTGTCAATCCTATGGCTGTAGTATGGTACTTGTGCATCACTGATAGATGGTGATAGATGGTCCTGGTACAATATAATACACATCTTTATAGACATGCAGAGAAGAAATCTTAATTGTTTATTGGTGTTCTTCAAAACATTTATAAGTTCCTCATTCAGATATTCCAGATTGCCATGGAACAAATGACTGGAAATCGTGACATTTTTTTCCTAAGCTTTTCTTCAACTGTATTTTTTTCCTGATGAAATCAACTATTTTTTATGCTAGGCTGACTGAGAAGATGCTCCTTAGCGGGGCTTCTGGAATATCTGGGAAGTTTAAAGTCAGGGTGCTGCATATTCCCCAATAAAAGGATATGATAAATCAATGTATGTTTATTTCTGCAAGATCTATGTTGTTCCTACCTTCTTCTGCTTACTCCCACTCCATGCCCTGTTTTTCTTATCCATGCAAGCATTTCCACTGCAACTGTTTCTTGATCCAAAATGCAAACTGGACCACTGAAGCAATCACATTAGAAATACTTGGGTTTATCTTATTCCTGGGTTCCAGTGAAGCACAGGGACAGGTTGCCCAGAGCAGCTGTGGATGCCCCATCCCTGGAAGTGTTCAAGGCCAGGCTGGATGAGGCTTTGAGCAACCTGGTCTAGTGGAAGGTGTCCCTGCCCATGGCAGGGGGCTTGGAACTAGATGGTCTTTAAGGTCCCTTTCAACCCAAACCATTCTGTGATTCTATGATTTTATTTCTGGGTGAGAGCAATATGATTTCCTTTTAACCCAGACCATGTCAGCAGTCAGTTTACCATGTGGCCATACAAACAATTGCATCACTGCAAGCAAAGGGTTTGCAGAGGATGACAATAAGCAGCTAGGAAGGGCAACACGGAAAGAGGAACTTCTTCAGCTGTTTCTGTGTTGGTGGTTTTTTTGTTGTTTTTTTTTTTTTTCCCCCCCACCAGGGCCAATTAGCTAATCACCCATCATTTCACTGTTTTTCTGCTAATGAGGAGAGTAGCAGGAAGGATTCAAGCAAATGCCTGCATCCCAAAACAACCATCACTATGAGCCCTCATTCTCACATCCATATTCATCAATTACTTGACTAACACAGTTATGTTGCTCTCTTCAGAACATTTTTCCAGGCCTGAACATGTGGGCTCCTTCCCCTGTGTTTCCACTACCCACCGCTGGATCTGTCCAAGTCCACATCTGACATGGGTTTCATCTACTTCTAGCACTCTGTCAGGCTTTAAGCTGAAAATCTTTATGCCTGGCTTATCAGATATTTTCTCTCATTTTTTGGGCAATGACTCTGCCAAATGCAATGTCAATTAAAGACTAATGAGATGGGTTCAGCACTGGACCATTTCTTAACACATCCAAGAACTGCTGGGGTAACCCTGGACCCCGCCTTCGTACCGATTTAACCACTCTGAATTTAGCGAACAGCAATAACAGTAAGTTGATGCTAAGCTCTGGCATGTATCTGTTTGCCCAAGCGCTGCCAGCAGTATAGTTTATTTTCTTGTGTGAATGAACTACATGGACAACAAGGAATTTATAGGAGTATAATTGCATTCACACAGTACTGCTGCTTTGGTTTTATTATATTAATTTTAAATCACCAGTGAAAAAATGGAGTTCAGTATTTTAAAATTTGACACCCATTAAATTACATTTTTTTCATGGTATCTCAACTTGCTTTTTGTTGTGTAACTGGTCTAAATATGTATTCCGCAATTTTTTGTCCCTTTGACTTGATATGAATCTCCTTTTTGATCTGAATGAAGGACTGCCAAAAGAGATTAATGAAAATGTGTCCTACTTACCTAATGAACTCTTTTAAAGGGAAATTGTTCTGCTTTACTTGCTAAAACCTGTTTACACTTTTTGACTGCCACGGTCACAATGTGTTTTGTATTTAGACCATTAGGTAGCTTTTCACCCAAAGCACTCAGAGACATCTTCTCCAGCCAGAATCCCCACTCCCATCACCGGCATCAGGTGCAGGTTAACCCTGGTGGGACTCAGGTGATGCGCCCTTCCCTTGCTACTCAGAGACATCTTCTCCAGCCAGAATCCCCACTCCCATCACCGGCATCAGGTGCAGGTCCCTTGCTTCGGCAGTGGCTGCTCCCTCCACTACCAGCTTGCCACCGAGCATCGTGTCCATCTGGCAGCCACCCCTACAACCTGTGGAAACTCCCTTTGCTCATTCCAGCTGGGCACTGAGGCACTGTCCCTGCCAGTCTGTCTGTGGTCCTTGTGCTGGTGCGTGGTTATGCTTTTGGACACAGCAGGCTGATCAGGCCCTTTGATAGTTAAGGTGTCTTTGCTTTTCTCGGGATGGGGCTGCAGCCAGTACGGTCCAAGGTGGTCCTCATTGCTTGTCAAAGGTTTGCTCTACATCTAGAGAACCTCACTCATTTTTTGTGGGCAAAATACACGGTGACATCAGTGCTGTTTGGCTTTATCTGTTGGTGAGTTCCCTACCCATTTCTCTCCCCACTCTTTCATTTGGCATGCAATTGTCAGTAAATTTCCTAGGAAACTCCTCTTCAAAGACAGTAGGTTTCTGCAGCACAGGTGCAGGAATAAGCCTGTTGTCCCTCGAGCCCACTGGACTACTCCAATGTCTGAGGGTGCTGTACCAGGTACAATAGCACCAAAAAACTGTTGTAAAGTGTGTATCCTACCAAAGTCTCTTTCTTTTCTGGTTCCTCATTCAATCTATCACCTTCCTCAGTGGGCTTCAGACAGAGACACAGAATCACAGGATGGCTGCGACTGGAAGGGATCTCTGGAGGTCACCTGGTCCAACTCCCTCCTCAAGCAGGGCCAGCTAGAGATGGTTGCCAGGGCTATGTCTTGATGGCTTGTGAATATCTTCAAGGATGGAGACTCCACAATCTCTGGACAACCTGTGCCAGTGTCCAGTCACCCTCAGTGTGAAAAATTGTGTCCTGATGTTCAGAGGGAACCTTCTGTGTTTCATTTTATGCCTATTGCCTCTAGTCCTGCCATTGGGCACCACTGAGCAGAGCCTGGCTCCGTTTTCTCTGCGCCCTCCCTGCAGGTATCTGTGTACATTGATGAGATCCCCTGAGCCTTCTCTTCTCTGGGCTGAGCAGTCCCAGCTCTCAGCCTCTCCTCACAGGAGAGGTCCTCCAGTTCCTTCATCAGCTTTGCAGCCCTTTGCCGGACTCTCTCCAGTATGCCCCTGGCTCTCATGTACTGAGACCTCTGGCATTCTCTTCCAAATGATTTGCAAGGTTTAGGAGTCCTCTCTGCTATTTGTCAGAAGTATTTGAGCATATTAAAACTGCCTACTTATTTTTTTTATTCTCGAAAAATGTTGTCTATTAAAAAAAACATTACTGGTATTCAGCACTCTGGTTTATTTATTAATATTATTTTTAAAAAGTTCCTATGTCCCTACATGCTTTTGCATCACCTTTTCCAATACAATTCTCGTTTCCAACTGAGTGATTTGATCTTTGCTTTAAGATAATTTTTCATCTGTTGCTTATTTGGCTTTATTTCTTCTTGACCAGGTTTCACAGCTTCAGATTCTGTGTTGGCAGTTTCTTGGCCAGTTTTCCTTTCCTGTTGACCAGATATAATCTCTGCCAGTATGGAAGCTCAGTCCTCTATTGCTGGCCAAGCAAGACTCAATCATGCTGAATCTTCCTAATATAAATCCACACTTAACACAAACGTAATCCCCTTGGGAATTATCACCCACCCTAACATAAACTTCATTGCATTTTATGAATGCTTATGCATATTAATGAATTCTTCTAGCCCACTTACATGCATGTTTGTAAATAGATGGCTAACAGGATAATTAAAATGGCAAGACAAGAATAGCAAAATGGCTTCAGTCTAACAGCTATATAAATACACATATTTTAGAGCACCGCTTCTGACTGTGTGTCTCAGGACAGGTCACTGCTCATCTCCATACGCATGTGGACCTACTTTCCAGCTATTCTAGTTTCACATCTGTACTGCAGAATCGCTGCAGAGCCACAAGCAGGTTGAACCCCATTGTCCCCTAGACCATTCAGCCTTAGCACAAATGCACGATCTAGCGATGAGAGCTTTCACTCAGCCAATTCCCTGTGCCCAGAAGTTCAGCTCAGCTTTTTCATCCCAAACAATGGGGAAGCAAGGGGGATAGCCTAATATTTTATCCTCTGTTTTGCCTACGTAGTCTTTGTCCGCCAGCGGTTTGCAGCATTAAAGACAAACCTCTTGCATGTAACGGCTTTCAAAAAGCCTTCCTCCGGTAGACAGGAGATGATGAGTTGGAGTCACTGTTTTCTGTGATCCTAAGCTCTGTTTCAAATGAAGATGCCTTTTCTATCGTCTACATAACTCATTCTGCTCCTTCTGTGTCTTCCCCCGCCCTGGCACGCTCTCTGGGTTGAATACAGGATGAAATTCAGAATATTTGTTCTTCCGCTGTCCTGTCTCCCAAGGATCACCCCCTCCCTTCGAGCTGTGCTTGTACTTTTTTCACTGCTCCTAGTCAAACAAGTTATTGAAATGTTTTTGTTTGTTTTTTGCTGTTTCCCTCCCTCGCCTTCAGTCGATGTTTGTAAAGCATTTAACACTACACCAGGCGGGTTAATTTACTGCACTGGTAAAACAGGCTATTTGGAGTGTCTTGCAACACTGACATGTTTTCAGCTTGAAAATCAGATGTCTCCATCCCAAAGGAAAGAATTCTTGCCAAAGCTTTGTTTATATCGATGCCAGGTGCAATCTGGCCCAACAGTGGTAATGACATATGAACACTAAACAGTTTGTAAAAAGCATGCTTCAAAATGAAATCTGAATCCTATATATAAAGACCCAGGTAAGAATCTGAGTAGGAATTTGCCTGGTGTAGGAAAGTATTTCTTTGTAGAAACATTAATTTGGCTTCTGGGCTCCCTTTAGTGTTATTAGTGGCTTCTGATTTCAATTTTTTCATTACAGATTGTTTTTCTTTTGCTTCTGGTAGAGTTTTCAAAGCCACAGGTTTATTGTGTGGAAATATTTTAACAAAAATTACTGTAATTACTGTATTTAATACTTTATTTTGTGCATGGCTCTTGCATGTACGGTTAACAAAAGAAACCTTTCCTCTCTTCGCCTTGCAGAGAGCGACCCTGATTTGGTGAAAATTAGAAATACTGTGATGCAATGCATACTGCAGCACCTCTTGAAAGGGAATTGTCAGAACTGAATTGCATCCTCTTCTTCTTAGACAAGTTCAAAATAGGCTTTCATCCCTAAAGGAGATTTTTTTGGTTACCGTTGGCTACACAGAAGGGAAAAAAAGATAAACCTATATGAGAGTCCTGACCCTTAGTTTAAGTAACTCCCTGCCCATAATGTGAAAGCACCAGAAAGGCTGGTAGGCTGCCACATGCACATGTTTGTCTGAGCTCTGTAATGCCACAGTTTCAGTATCACTTGCAAACTTACCGTCCGATTAAGCTGTGGAAAACAACAGTGGGTTGACACACTGAGGGGTTCTTAAATTGTGTCCCGATTTTGTTTGCAAATCTGTATAAATCGACACTCACACTAGATCAGCGGCCTTTTGGCCCTTAAAAATCAATGGCTTTTACAAACTGACCAGATTCTTACCCCTTCAGAGGGGCAACTTTAACACCAAACACCCGTTGCTGCTGCACTGCAGCAAGGAAGGTGCTCAGTGTGATCTACGTATCATACAGGCAGAGAGCAAATCATTTGCCCACAGAGGACACCAAACAAAAGCCGGGAGAACAACAGCAATAAGAGACTATTTGACCAAAAGCTATTCATGTGTGCAACCCATTACCTCACCACATACCTAAGTGTGAGCCAGTGGCTTTGGGTTTTGTCTTAGGGAGAAATACGAGAACATTTTCAGGATGCCTTTCCCATGTGTTTGGAGCAAAATCATGAGATCAGTATGCCTTTAAAACGAGAGATAAGCCACTTAATACTTTAACTCAAACTTCAGAAATCATGATTCTTGAATCAGTGCCTCAGCAGAAAAGGAAAGACTCAGATTTGCAGATGGCAAGTTGCTTGCTGCAATCTGAAAGGGTCTATACTATAATGGCAAAAAATATGACTATATACACTTTCTTCCTCTGTCCATCTGCCACTGTTATAGTCTAGTGTGGGGGTGATTTTATTTAAATTTGGACTGTTTGCAGGCTGATTCCTCATTTCTGCAATCATTAGGTTTGTCACAAAAAGAGTAAATAGATTTCTTTTTTTTTTTTTAAAAAACCACAACTGCTGCCTTGTTGCTGTGTGACTTAAATAGTGAAATCCTTGCCATAGATTCCCACTGAAGAAATCTATGTACATCTGCTGCTGGTCTGCACGGTATCTCATCCAGTGCCTGCCTATGTACACCTGTAGACACAGGGTTTGGGAGTCCTTACAATGCTTGTAAGTATTTCTGAAATGGAAGAAGCAGAATAATGGTAACGACCAGGCAGGCCAAGAATAAAAGAAGAGAAATACATTAATAATAGAAAATGAGTAATGCAAATGGATATTTATTAATATTTAAAGGTCATAGGAAGAGTCATCTTGTTTTACTCACTTATTATTCACCTTCATACAGGAAAATTATACACTAGCTTGCCACACTTCCCCCGCACTCATTTTGTAAGAAAAAATGTCAGTGGACTGAGGTATGTATTTATCAAGACACAGAGACATTGAAAAGCTGTCAGGAACTGTGACTGCAAACATCAGATCATTCACCTTTCCCCTTGTTCAAGACTTGCCAAGAATAGGACATATAGTTGGATTTTTTTTTTTCAGAGAAACTGGAATTGTCTAGAAACAGCTTTTGTGCCTTCTGCCACCAGACCCTCATCCTTGCAGGCACTACTTGGTGGATCTGCCTCCTGGAGTGGTGGTCCTGCTGGACAAATCCCCCCGCAGTCCTGGCTGGTCCCGAGTTACCCTCGCACCTTTGGGCATTGATGTGCCAAGGAGTTGATCCCCCGCTCTGCAGAGTCACCCCCCAGTACACCCCGCACCACACATGGCAAGCCGCCAGCTGCAGGGAATGGGAGCAGCTGGACAAAGCTGCCAGCTCTGCCAGGATGACGGCGAAGGAATTGCAGCAAATAACGGGAATTGACTCCTTAACGTGTTACGTTTTAAAAATAGCCAGTGATGTTAAAGGATATATACAGTGGCTTTAGGGTTTGCAGGTCATTAGCTCAGGGGCTCTGAGGAATTAATAATCTGAAGCCAGACTCTTAAAGAGTTCACTTTAAATAGCTTATTCTGTGAAAATGAGAAAACGTCGAACTAAAATTATCAGTGAACATTGACTATTGTCTCTTTGCCACTGCTGAAGGAGTGTCAGTATGCAAGCTGGAAACTCAAGCCCATCAGGACAGTGATGATTTTGGTTCTGTGTTTTGTGCAAGCTGGAAAGAAGCGAGGCAGCTGCCAATAAGGTTTCACCCTGCTCTGAGTCCCATGGCAACTCTACTAGTGAAGGGGGCAGAGGAGTTTGGCCCATCGCTTGGCAGCACCTCGCAAGGCATACATCTGGGTATAAGTCACCTGCCTGGTCTAAATGCTAACAAAGACTAGTCAACTTTTGGCTGGCCAGCTTACATAGTTTTGGGGTTTTTCTTCTTTAAAATTTAAAAGGAACTTAGATTTTGTTATAACTTGCATTCAATATTTGCCCTCCATTTAAATGTTACTGATCTAACACAGCATATATGTAGTTCTAAAGTAAATTGAAAACAGCTTAAAGAGCACTGGAGAGCATTATTTGCTGTGGATCTGAATATATATAAAGAAGATCAATGTATTTCTTTAACTGAAGAAAATAAACAGGCAGGAGATATTTTGTTACACGGTTTTGAAATCACGAACTTTGTCTAAAGCTGATGTAAAAATAAATGGCTTTTAAGCTATGTAAGATTTAAACTATATCTAGCACCTTTGACACTTATTCCATGTCAAGTGGGTACAGACTGCAGTGATTCCAATAAGGAGGCTTTCACATTCACTTCTACCAGGAGTAACCCAAGACGCGGGGTAAGGGTGAAGAACAAGGGTCATATTTATAATCTGGAACGCTGCAAAATGTATCTCTGCGAGTCTGCAGCTGAACTGAGATATTTATCTTACCAAGATCTAATTAGACCTGATTTTGATAGCATATCAATTATTTTCCTCATTAGAGTAGCTAATGCCATGTTCAGATATCATGGCAATCAAGCTTGCGATTTCTGGAAAACTGGTTAGAAGGCTTAGTATTAAGTGTGTTTCCAACTGTGAAATTTATCCTTCCGAGCAATGCCTCCCAGTTTACTCACTTTGTTCCAGGATTCTCTGCAGCATATGGCCACTGGAACCCATTAAATAACACGAAGTAAGACAAAGTCAGCGATGAGTCAAAAATAGCTGCACTAGTGAATCGCCTTTCAAAATTCTGTCTTTAACAAGAAAAATAATGAAGAACAAGACATGCAATTAGAAGAAATTAAGGTCAATTTTCAAGCCGGGTTGCCTACATGGTGGTTTTGAAATCCACGTTAGGCACCTCAAATAAAAGCAGTCTGATTGAACACCTGCAGCTCTTGGCAACGCGCTCGCGCATGTAAGACAGCCAGGCAATTCTTGTACACAAAGTCTCTACGTCTCAGTTTTATTTTCCCCATTACCTAAAACTCCTAAAACTCCAGGTCCTAATCGCTAGGTTTGACACGTTCCTTTCTCCTCCTAAGGAAGACACCCAGTGTTTCCAGTGCGTGGCCATATGTGTGCCACATACTTGTTGGATACGTCCCATTTGCTCAGCAGGAGAGGGAAGGCACTTTTTTTAGTACGGGAGCTTGTCACAACGTATTTGGCCAAATATATTGTCACAATATATTTGGATTCCTTGCATCTAGCCTGAGTCATCCAAAAGTTAGGTGTCTGCTCGAAGATTTTTTTTTTCTAGAGGATTTTTTACAGTCAATAGTGAGAGGTCGGTATATATGGAAGGAGATTTACCTTCTCCCAGGCTAGCTGCCTAAGGCACAGGGATGATTTGTTCCTTGGAGGCACCCAGCGCCCTCGGCTGAAAATGAAGGCAGCCTCGGCAGCTAGTTGAGACAAAGCACCTTCTTCTGAGAGAGCTACAGCAGGCGAGTCTCATGTCAGTGTTTTGGGGGCTGCTGGCTCCTATCTCAGATGAGACACCCCATGTTTTGATACTATGAAAGGTCTAAACTACAGACTTTTGCTGCTGTAAGAATATCAGACTGACAGCAGATCTTCAGGGCAAGCTCAATGCACGGTTACACCAACACCTTGCATGGCTGAGAGCAGGGAGGTGCTTTCATTCCCAGCTATACCTTAACTGAGCCATAGCCAACTACATTTATTTCCTCTCATTTAAAATATATCCAGTGCCCTGGGTGACTGCGGCTCAAATGAGGCATAGGAAACACACAAGTTTCCGAATAAACAGAATTCTTCATTTGATGCATTTTGAAGCTTTGTAGTTACTATTATTTGGTTACTTTTGTATCCAACTCGCTTCATTTGCAAGTAAAAAGATGCTTCATCTGGCCATCCAAATAGTATATTCAAACAAAATATCCCAGGAAATAAAAAACTGTGCTCTTCTGACCTGCCTTATGAGCAACAAAAAGTTACCTAGAGTCCGCAGACAGTACATACTGTCTCTGCCCCCTTACACCTATGCATATCTATGGGTTTAATGGGCATATATTCAGGTATAACGCAGATCGGAATCCAGCCACGTTAACTCCTAATTGCTTTAAAATTATATGGATGGTAACAGTGCCAGAAGACAATTTAGTTTGCTCTCTTTCATACTGAGCTGAAGTTGTTTGGTTTTCTTAAAAGAAATAAAACTGATAATTGTCACTACAGTAAGTAAATATGTCTGAATACATGCAGAAAGCAGATCTATTGGTTAAGAAGGTTACAGAATCTCATTTTGTGGTCCATCTGCTCCCTCTTTGCTTCCCAAGCCAACAGACACTAATCTGGGATGAAGAAACTGACAGGACATGGGGGAGGAGTAGACGGTCACGATTCCGACTCGTTTCAGCTTTTTGATACATGTGCTCATGCCATTGTGATATAACACAAGGAAAATAATGCAGGGGAGTCAGAAGGACAATTCAAACAATTATGTATTACAGCAGCATTCTCCTGTTCAAAACTTTCTCATAATTTCAGTGCAACTTACATATTTTACCTCTGCAACTCAAGCGCTCAAAATTCATGTTCAAGGGGAAAAAGGTGCATTCAGACTGTAAGCTGAAATAAACAGTAAAATAACCAGATCGAGCTAAAAAAAAGTGTCCAGGGTACTCCTGTTGGATTATTTTTTTCTAATTTGCTTCTATGCTGATGGTCTTGAAGAAAATGTGAACATCATCCCAATAAAAATTTTTTAGCGACCCTAACATGAAGAAAAGAAGTCAAAAGCAGTGCAAGAGGATGAGAACTAAATACAAAAGGGCCAAGGATAAAAAAAAAATTCAAAGACATGGATGGTCAGTGAGAAAGACAAAACCAAAGTGGCAGTGTGGCTAACCAGGGATGGCAAATGAGAAAGGGATGTGCTCTGTGACTGTGCAATATTAAAAAAAACCCAGCCAATGGAGCTGTATCGTGTGACCTCCATCTCCGCGCAGCTCGGTAACAACAGTACTGCTAGTCTGTATTTCTAATTCTGGGAGCTTTGTCATCAGAAAGACCATAATAAGTAGAAATAACTTTGTAGGGAAGCAAGAAGGAGCAAAGTACAAAAGAGATGAAAAGAGATAAATACATATTGTTTGGTTTAACTGTAATTAAGACACAAGGCATGTGCAAGTAATTTCAGCATGATAACACTCCACTGAAAGTGGTAGGTTCCTGAACGCAGTAGAAGAGAAGTATCACTGGCATTTTGGATAAATACTTCGAAGAAGTTACAAAAAATAAAGCCGTTGTCAGTGGGAAAATGCGTCTCATGGTTAAAGCACCTAATCCAAGATTTGAAATTCATTTTGACTACACGATGCAAAGCACTGACACAGCGTAAGGTCCCTCTGCCAGGCGAAGGCGGTTCATACTTTCTGGAAGGGTAACTTGAGCCCAGATCAGAGGTTGTGGATGTGCATAAAAACAACTGGACTTCCCTCAGCTAACCGTGGACTCTTCATGGGTCCCTTCTTATCCCCTTCCCACTCCCAGTCCTCCAAAGCTACTTGATTGTCCCTTGGATGTGGTTGCCCTCCCTCATGTGTAGAGTCATGACGATTCACGAGGAAGTTGACTTAACTCTGACTTTTATTTGACCACTGCAAAACGCTTGAACTGACTCAACTGCTCCCAAAACACCACAGTCTAAGTCAACCACACCAAACAGTAACCCAGTGCTGCCGATCACCAGTGTTGGGGCTGAGCTGGTGGCCCCAGCCAAACACGAGGGAGACCGCGTGCCGTGGTATTCCTGGGGAGCACCAGCATTTGGTCAGGGCACTTGGGTTGTGCAGGCAGCAGCCATGAAGGGGGAACCAGACGGCACTTGGAACATCTCCATCCACATGCCATGTGGATACTTTAGGACACTGGAGCAGTAGACAGTCAAGAGAAAGCGCTGAGCTAAGCCTATGAAATAATCAAGGGCAATAACAAAGTCAAGGTCAACACTACAAGGAGCTTGCCTGCATCCTAACAAGGATACATACAAAACTGCAAATGCAACAGGAGGCTCCCTGGAGAAGCAGTCATCCTTTGACTGAGGACAACGCAGTTCTTTCCAGAATAGGTTAATGACCACACCAGAGATGGAGAAGAGAGGACTGGAGGGAACTTCTTTGAAGCATTGGTTTCCCAAGATGTCCAGAAATTGGCTTGACTTCCATGTCCCTCAGTGTGAAAGCAGTGTTTGGAAGTCCTTTGTTTCACATTTTTTTCTGGGCACGCTGAGACTGGCAAAAAGGTAACTTCTTGCAGTTCCATTCTCTCACACACACATACACATGCCTACACAGCTGTCTCAGCTTGCATACTCCCTAACAGTCCTGGCCCTGGTACAGGGTCTAAACTTTCTAAGGTCTAAGGCCTTTCTCCTTATGGGTTTGCCCTCCCTAGGATTAATGGTCATGAACACCATGGTATTGATTTTGTGAGAGCCAAGAATTTCATACAGCAAAGCCCATAGATAATTACAGATCACCCTCTGAACTTTATCGAAAGCATCAGGATTTATAAAAATCAAACCTGAACTTGAGATAACAAAAGGGATTCCCAGCACAGCAGGTTTTTCCAGAGAAACCTGCGCACATCTCTGCTCTTGTGGTTTAATGCACTACAGGCACGGTACGCAATCAAAGAATAAGGGTAACGCTTGGCAGGAGTGAAGATGCGCATTCGTCGACCTAGAATAGCATGGATCCAAGTCACATCCTCTGTGTGGTGCCTTCAAATGGTCAGTGATCACCAAAAAGTCAATCTAAGCTCCCCCTCCTCACTCTCTTGTATTTTGGAAGCTGGTCTTGATCCATTCGTCTTCTGAAGCTGTTAAAAATTATCTGTTCCCAGGAGTATAAAGAACATAACTTTCCCCTTCTACCTACAATGGATCAGGCTCCCTGGAATGAGAGGCAGTGTCTTTGTGTTTAATAGTCCTTGACTGGATTCTTTCACAAAATTTGCTCTGTTTCTTTTTGAACTGATGCTCATTTAAGAGCCCAACTCTGCACTGTGTGAAACAGAGCTGCTTTTCGATTTGCCTGGAATGGGCCACTTGATAATTTTTCTTGTTTGAAGCCTCTTGGCATCCGCAGCCAAAGCCAGACAACTCAAGGACACAGCTGGTCCTACAGGCTCTAGAGGAAGCCTGGGAACAAAACCAGGGCTGCACTGGTGAGAGAAGACTCAACAGAGTGAACGTGCAAAACCAGACTTGGCAGCGGAAGCCACCGTGAGCGTGGAGCACAGCCAAGCTTCTGTGGGTGCCTGAGTGGAAAAGGTAAGGGCCCTTGTCCAGGACACGATTAGCAGAGGTCAGCTAATGAGTAAGACAGGAACAACGCTTTCTCCTCCTCAAAATCCTACGTCCAGCCTTTAGATCCCACCTCTTGATGCAGCTGGAAAGCCCAATACAAGCAAAGACAGCTTTGACAACCCATGTGTCCATCACCTACGGGAAGGGAGGGCCAAGAGCTGTGCTGACTTTCACTTTGCAGCCCAGAAGGTTTGGTAGCATAGCAGAGAAGGCTGAGCAATCACCAGCTTCCAGGTGGCCAAGGCAGTGGTTTTGTTCCCCCTTTGCAAGGGGGTTCATCAGCTTCGAACGTGGTCCTTCTCATCCTGCAGCTCTCGCTCTGCTGCTGAGCCCTCATGGTGCTGCTGCTGGACCTCCTGTCCTTGCCTCCTCCTGCAGGACAGACTCTGGAGTGCTCCATAAGCCCAGCTCCGGTTCAGCCTCTCCTGTGCATGGTCTGGATGGCACAGGAGATGGTACCCAAGGCTGGGGTCTCAGAGCACAGCCCTACTCCCACTTACAGGGTCTTTGCTGTCCCCCGGCACGTGTGTCTGCAGCTTGTGAGCTGCTGAGAAGCAAACGGCACAGTTTCCCTGGTAGGTTACCTGATTCCGTGGCCAGTGCCCCATGCCGCGGGGGGTGGGCAAGCCAAACGCAATGGGGCAGGGGATGCCACACACCAGAGCCGTGTCCCACGCTGGCAAAAGCAGAGTCCCACGTGCCCTGCCCTGCTCAGCGGAGACGCCTGACCCGGGGCTGCATCCACTGACTCAGCAGTGCGTTAGATGCTGTGGTGTCGGCCTGGAACTGACTGGCTTGGGAAGGAGTTGGCCACAGGAGTGGTGAGACCTGACAGGCAGCATGCAGACAGAAAGGCATGAAATCTCTGTTGTTTGCTGCTCTCTGATTCACTGCAAATTCCCTTCTGGGGAAGGAAAGAAAAGTCACGTCTTGTTGTAGACCAGAGATTTGCGTTTGGAAGACCATGAAATACTTCAGTGCTTATTGGTACTTAAAGACTAAACAAAACCAAAAACTCTGGAAAAATTCAAATTCTGCTTCTCTGCACATCCATCTTGGGGCCCTCCTTTTGGTACAGCCAAGCATTAGAACTAACGATTAGGTGATTCCTCTTAACTTGTGACTCTTCCTTTTCTTTTTACCTTCACACAGCCACTTACTACCGCGTATCTTGGTTCATGGCCAGGTAGCTGTCTTGAAAACAGGATGCGTGACTTCAAAATCCAGGCAAGTCAAAACATTAGAAGGATTTACTGCCCATGGTAAATTACCAGATTCAGTAACTTCTCAAGAAGGAAGCAATGCCAGCCAAAATCACATAGGTGGGTAGGTTGAAGGAGCTAAGTAATCCATCCCGACTGGGCAGACCTAGAAGGAACTGCTGCCAACCATACATGTAAGAGAAACCACTTGTTGTTGTAAAACACACCCTGCAAGCAGCTAGAAACAGAAATAACGCGAAAATGTGGATGTTCAGATCAACGAATTACGAAAAATGACATTTTTGTTTGGTTCATAAATATTTTTTTTCTTTCTGCAGACAGATCAAAATATACGGTTTGTAAAGGAGAACCCAAATAACCCTGAGTGTTTTAGGTGCAATGTATTTAGCAACAGCCTAATTTAAGAGATTTAAATGCAGCTTTACATAAGTGTCAGAGGAGAACCCAGTCCCCTTGGTTCCAGCCCCCAGAGGGGCTAGAGCCGTCCTCTGCCCAGCACCGGACTCCCAGCCTTCCCATCAAAATATCGTTTGCTTACTAACAGCTCTTTCTCCAAAAGGTGTAAATGGACCCTTGTTTGAGCTCATCACAGATTCAGCTTTATTCTTTTATCTTTAGTAATTTGGAGATTTTTTTCCCCTGCAGATAGTTTCTATGTTCCACTCGCTGCTATTCGCTAGAGAAAGTCTCTTGGGCTTTTTGCCCTTTGTATTTCCTCTCTTCTTTCATGTGGAGAAGACTGCCAACGTGGGATTTGCAAACTGCTGCCAATATGGGATTTGTGCTGCTGCGGCTGCCAATCTTTAATTTAGCATATGTATAAAGCTAATTTTTGGACACGATGCTAGTGCCTGGCATCTCTGCAGGAGTCAGCCAGGTTGTAATGTTTGTATTGTACTGCACTATAAAAAACAATAAAAAGAAAATATAAAGGAAAAAGCCTTTTATCTCTAGCTTTATAGCTACAGATATGGTCTAAATACTTGTATTCTCCCTCTGCATCTAAAATTCGCTTCCTCCTTTCTGTGCCGGAGCCCTTTCTTTTAGATTCGCAGTTTGTGTTGCCTGCAGTAGGAGCCAATGATAGGCTCCTGCTCCCTACTGAGCATATCTTCGTATTAAAATGTATAAATGCAACTCTTTATTGGAAGCAAAAAGGACTAGTTTCCCTTTAATTATATTTAAACTACACAGCCACATGCATGAAGTAATACTTTCTCCTTTTTTAAAAATATTTTAATACAGAGTCTCGGTGGAAAAAAAAAAAATCTAATCATTCAGGAAACATCTTTCTTACAGCAAACATAAGCTTGACTACCCTTCTTTGGCAAGGACATCTGCTGTTCCTGCAGCGAATCCTCGAAAACATGGCGGTGCCGTTCTGGCCCCCACACGGGAGCGAGCTGAATGCCGGCTCCGGGAGCCCCCTGTACTGAGGACCCCACGCAGCCCCGTTGAGCTCCTTGGCCATGCCCCAGGAGTGGGCAAAGGGGAAATCTGCCGGGGAAGCCGGGGCCACAGGGTGGGCAGAGGGAAGCAGCTCCACGCTGCCCCATGATGTTGGCTATAACAGGACAAAGGCTGTAACAGAGGGGTACAGCTCCCAGTGGTCCTGGGTGGATTTATAGATGGATTTATAGGAAGAGGTGGATTCATAGGAAGGCAGTTTGCAGCTCTTCCTTACGGAGGGGATTTATTAAACCTTTCCCTAAACCTATTCCAGCCCTTGTACTTGAAGGGTGGACGTTCACCAGAAGCACAGACACGAAGGAAACTCCAGAGAACGGCCTGTGGTTTGGAAGAGCACGGCAGACCGTCACGGTGGCAAACCGACCTCGCGACTGAAAGTAGGGCTCACTGAATGCATCCAGTTTGAGCATCTTTCCCCAAATGCAGGGGAAAAAAAATCATCGGCCAAATGCAGAGAAATACGAGGGGTTTGCACATTTGCTTTTTACAAATATTTAATCTTCCCCCAGGCTGGAGAATCTGCTTTGATTTCTTTTTTTTTTTAATCAGAAGAGATTTTTGTAGTTTCTTTTTTCACGACAGATGAAGGAAAACGGTGTTGCACTGCCCCAGCATCACTTACCCATTTTAATTACCGTGATTTAAGTTACCCCATCTACAGAAGTCTACAATGTAGCGCTGACTACCCGGCAATAGAAGGTAGTTTTTCCGCACGGCTAGACTGGTATTTTCTAAGAAGGAGATCTGCTAGCTTGCCTACTTTCACAGCGGCAGTGCCATGTGCCGTAATGAGACAGGATTATTGTTGCAACTGCTCTTGAAGGCCTCTCTCCCCAGGCAGCCAAAGAATGACTGAGTCATGCAGGTGATGCATTCGCTGTAATGAGACGGACAAAACCCCCAAACCCACATCCAGGCCTCCGCTCGGCGCAGAACAATCCCCCGCGTACCCACACTGCTGAAGGTGGTGGTGGGGGTGGGGATGAGAAGGAAACCACTGATGCTGGGAAAAACCAAACAGAAAATATTTATTACAATTAAAAAAAGGGGGTTCTAATGCTAATACGCCCTGCACAGTCATGCAGAAAACCCGGAGTTTGATTTCTAATCCCAGCCTCTTGTTCCCCTGGCTGGCGGGAGTGCGCGTGGGGTGGAAGGAGGTGCTGTGCATCACTCAGCGGCAGCCCCTCCGGCTGCCTAATGAAAGGGGCTGACATTTTTTTCGGGAGCCCCATCCAGTTCGCCTTGGCTGGAAGGATGATGGCCTTGGCACGGAGCATCGCGCCACAGGAGGGGACTTTTTCCCAGCTTTATAAACTCCATCCTTGAGGCCCTGTGTTGCTGCCAACTTCTTCTGTCCAACGCAGGACTGTCTAGGACTCCCTCTGGGGCTCATCCGCCGGTTGGAGAGGCTGTTATTGAGAAACACAGGATACACTCTCGCAGAGCGCGCCGAGCCTGGACCACCCTTGCAGAGCTTCCCGCACCTGCTGGCCCGGAGACTGAACATCGGGGCTGGGAACGGTCGCAAGAATAGTACCATTGATAGGAAGCAGAAGCACAAAACAATTATAATGTGCTAGGAGTTTGCAAAAGGGGTGTCGTGTGGAGCCCTCTGCAAGTTAGAAATCGGCTCTATTCCCAGAGCATCCGTCCAACAGAAAACCCTTCTGACAGGCACCTCAGCAATACGGAAAGGATTAGCACTCTGAATGCCAGGATGCTGTCACCAATGTTGTGCTCACGTTAGCAGCCGTGCTCCAAGCCCCCCACCCTCTCCCATCGTGGGGCGGCAGGAGGAAATACTGTTGTCTTTCCAGCATCAAGCATAACTGGACAAATGTGGGATAAACTCTATTTTATAGACCTGTGTGCAGCTGTAGGATTACAACGCGAACGTTAATTTCTAACCTGTAATGGAGAAAGGGGAAGGATTTCCAAACCTTTGCTTTGCTTTGCAAATGCATCTCTTGCGTGCCAGCGCGTGAGCGCTGGTGACTGCACCAGGGAGCCGTTGCCGGCGACCATGGTCTCATTTCCACTGTGAGTATCTGCTGTGGTTTGGATCAGTCATTCGATTTCATAGCACACGGATTGCCCTCTGCTATAAGCCAGTGGCATCTGAAGCTACTGGAGAAGCAAATCAGGCAGTTAAAGACATCCCAGGCTGGCCTACCAGGATAAAACCTGCTACAGGTGTTGTTTCACCTGGGTCTGACCCTACCCTTCTGACTAAATCCCATGATTTATTAGGTTTGCCTGATGCAGTCAGAGCCCAGGCACCAAGGTATCCCAGCAAGGTACCACACAAGCACTTTTCAGCCCTGAAACAATGGTATTATTGCTGGGCTGAAAGCACAGGCCAGTGTCCGTGTCTGATTAACCACTGGTGACTCTGCTCAACCTCCTAGAAAAGGGACTACCACCAAGTATTGTTGTTGTCAGAGAGAAAATCTTTGACAGCGCCCACCAGGAATAAATCTGAACCGAGGGACGTGTACCGAAACTGCAAGCCGTATCACAAAACTATTCCAAAGCCTACACAAACCCCAACCAAAACCAAAACAACAACAAAGGGCTTTTCAGGAGGTCGTGGTATGACCTCATCACTGACCTGCTGATTCATCCTTCAGTTGGGCAAAGGACTCGTGACATGAGCCTTTCTAAATCATGTGAGGAGGGTACCAAATAAAATGAAGTCACTGGTGTGAAACATGAAATTATCCTCTCACATTTCATCTGTCAATTATTTCACATCAGCAGTCAAGGAAAACAGATGTAATGAACAGCTCATCATTCAAAACCATCACCCGCTAAACCCAATTCCCTAGCTAAATATATTTGGGGTAGGTCAGCAGTGGTTGGATTTACACACAATGTGAATCGAGTTCACTGGCCCATTTTCTATGCTGGGCCACACCAGCCCAGCTTTAGCTCACACCTTCGAGGGTCTGGGCAGCTGCCCGCTTCCAACCTGTAGCCCCTCACTATAAGACAGCACGTCCAAAGGCAACCCTGGTTAGAAGCACAGGGCCTTCATGTCACTTGCTTGATACCCTGGGCATCTACCTCTTACGGTACACCAGTGCTCAAGAAAAACTATCTGTGCAAGACAATAGAATAGCCAGGGCAGGACATAATCACAGTACTACGATTACGTCCGAGGTACATCCCGACCAGCAGTGAAAGCAAGAGCAAGCCGGGA
>NW_010233968.1:34804-37006 GCF_000690775.1 Eurypyga helias | reverse complement strand
AATGATACAGCTTCGTTTAAAAAACAACTGAAGTTCCTAAAACCAACCCATATTTAAGAGGCAGGTGGACACCCCGAATTTTTTCCATCTATGTTCTTTACAACCTTTGCCATCCTACCCACATCTGACTTCGGGGCTGCTAACGCCTTAACGCTGATGACTGTATCTCGGTGTAAGAAATACTTAGAGATCGCACAGAGATAATTATCACTGCAGACTGCTATTTAAAAATGTGTTACTGACTAACAGGGGAAGAAAAAAAGGGTATTTTTTGCTTCTCAAAGTATGGCACACGGCTCTACAAAACAACAATTAAATGCAGAGTTTTTACATATAGCCCTTTGCCGATGTGAATATTATAAAAGGTTGATATATCGTCCATGGAGCACTGCTTGAGCACGGGCAGTCACAGAAGAGTGACGTTCCCCATCTAATTGCACAAACACGCCAACAAACCGCGGCACCTCGGTGGTCTGGTTCCTCACTGATATTTCAGTTGTTCGGCTGCCACAGTCACAGACGCAGCGAATTTTGAATTCAACAGTAGTGCTCGGCGATGCCGCCGCTCGCAGTCAAGCATATCTTGATGAAATTAGAGATGCAGAAAATATTTTTTGACAGAGTGCATGAGCAAAAACAGCCAGAAGTGCAGCCAGTTCGGTGCGATCAGCTCGTGCAGAGAGGGAGACTGGGGAGATGTCGGAAATTGGACTCTCTGATTTTGGCAGGAAGAGGCGAATTTTATTAGCAATCTCTGCCACAAACATAACTTTCTGACTACTAACAGTTTTTAGTTGCCAAAAGAAAATCACCATTTCTAATTGCTTCTCAGCTCTTACATTTTATAACGGAAAAAGAGAAAGGCAAGCAAACTTACATCTCCATTATGTAAAATATTAGATAAGTGGGAGAATACAGTAGCATTACAATTATAATAAACTCTTCACAAATGTAAACAACGTACAACCTTCTGCCCAAACCCAGCAGCCATAATTCCACAACAATTTTGCACACACATATTGAAAATGTGCAGGAAAATTCTGCAAAGCATCCTAAATTAGCTAGGAATTGGTAAAAATAAAACTGATTATTCTTACTGTTGCTATTTATTACCTAGCGTGGGGGGGTCTTAAAAGCCTAAGGACACTTCATTTCCTTGTACAAACACGTTGTGTTCTGATTTTCATTGGAATTCAACAGAATGCAGATTTGAAATTAGTAGTGCAAGAGACAGCAGGATTGGTTCCAATCTGTAAGGCACCAAACCCCACCTGTTTCACTGTATTTCTTTCTCTCTCGGAAGGAAAACACAGCCTTTCTGGCTCTGCGAGTACCACCGTGATCACTGAGCAGAGGAAATTGCTACGAAACAATACTTTAAGCGTCTCTGACTTAGAGGTCTGGATGGGCTAAATGAGAATTTTAAAGCCATGTCTCTACACTCCATTGAAATGTCCTCAGCTTTTTACAAGGGCCCCAAAGGTTCACTAAGACAGAGCATGTAAAAATAAGTAACTAGCTCCTTTGCAGGGAAAGACTGGCAAGTTCGGTGGGGAAATACCCTTTAGTCATAGCAGGGAGACCGGCCCTTGGGGAAGGGCCCAGATGGACTTGGCTCCCACGGTCAGCTACACTGCCCAGCCAGAAACACACCGCTTGCCACTAAAACCAAACCAGCTGTTCTCAACCACAAGGTTATACATCTATCGATTGCAAGAGTGTCTTTATCTAGTGTTCTGGTCATGCTAGCTAAGATGACCACACATGTAAGCTTTCTGGTTCTGTTACAAAAGCACTGATTGGTTGCTCCAAGAGCAGAGTGGGGATATTGCCTACCCTGGCTTGCCAGAACATGGCTAGCCTACGTACCAGTTTGCAGAGAACAGTCTTGAAAATGAAATACAGATTCTTCTACGTGTTCTTACTGCAGCCATGGATTTTGGAGAGAAGATAATGGAGAACTGAGCAGTGCCAGATGCGCAATGGCTTGAAACTCACACTGCTGATAAAGCTAAAGGAGCAACACTGTGTATGGGCACAAAGCAGGAGGGAAGGGCTCAAATATGAGCTTCCTGGACTACAAAGTGCCAGTTAAAGCGCATAGCTGCAGACAGCCAAGCTTTCTTGGTTGTCTCTGTGGTTGGGCACAGCCAAGCCCGTGGGTCAGTGTTTCAGGACCTTTTGGGGTTCTGAAGGCTGCTG
>NW_010233968.1:0-34777 GCF_000690775.1 Eurypyga helias | reverse complement strand
CTTCCACAGAATACCCCCAAACCAGAGGGAAGATGCAGTTCAGGTGAAATATGAGCGGGAAGCATCCCATCCTCATATGAGAAGCACCAGGCTCCAGCCTCAAGGGCAGACTCAATGTTCCTCCAAATGCCAATGCGCAGGTCTACCTCAACCAGGGTCCCCCAAGAACGTGCGGAGGAGGACAATGAAACCCAACATTTCTTTCTTCCTCCTGCAAGACAGCGGAGCTACCCCTGCACGCGCGTGTGTGCGTTTTGAAGCCAGCCCCCGGGAGGTGCAGCAACCATGACAGCCTTTGCATGATGTGCCCTGCTGGGCACCCGCCGGGCCGGCGTGGCTCTGCACCCACCCCTACTGCTAGCCCCCTCGCAGTGCAACAATTTACCCTTGAATAAATTAGCAATAATTGGAAATCCACTTCACTGGACCTTACGCAGCATGACTAATGTGACTCACTTTTTAGCTCTGTTCCTTTTGTGTAGCCACTCGGCAAAGAGGGTGCCTTAGAAAAGAGAGGAACCAGTAAACTTTATGCTGTGGAAAAAGAAATGACAGTCTCTGAAGAGTGATATAAAGGTTTAATGGGTGCTTTGGATGCACAAGAAGCAAGTGTTTTAAAAGTACTGTGGGGTACAATGCTTCTACTGATGGCTTTTTTGCCTTTGTATCCTTGTCTTTACCTTTTAGATGGTGCATGTTAAGTTTGGTGGCACAGGGACAAGGCTCAGAAAAGTACATCGCTGCAACAAAGGGAATACAAATCTGCAGAGCACAAATAGTTTGGAAAAAACCCCCCAGACTTGTGCTGTTTACTAGAAACATTGCAGGGGTTGGGTGGGCTGAGAGTTATCTGAATCTCAGCCTTTGTCTTTGCCTAGACCTCTTACGAGAATGTGGTTAAGCCATTTAAACCCCTCCTTCATGGAAAAAAATCAGTATTAGAGGGTGCTTAGAAGGGTAAACACTTACAGTGAATTACAGCATAAAAAGCTAACATGCTAGAAATGCAATTTTTAAAAAGTGAGAGTGTAAACATTGCTAATTCTGGAGTGTCACATGCATCAGTTTTCTTTCATGACCCTATTCAAGCTCACTGTATCGAGCTAATTGCTAGACCATTTTTTTCCCAGAAAGGAGGAATATTCAGCATATAAATGCCTGTGTAAGCCCTGTAATGTAGCACAGCTACAAGATTCAAACAATTTAGCAAACTTTGTGGACTAACAGAAACTTGCAACCTGGTATATGCAGTAAGCACTGTGAATTACAATACGGAATTTGTGACATGATTTGTGTGGGTTTATTAATGTCATATGCAAATGCCATGTTTAAATATTTATCTTTTGGTACCTGCCAACAGGTATTTTCCATTCTAGGGGGAGTGCTTTCCTCTTGATTTATACACATAATTCCTGTAACATGAAGCCCGGATATGCATGCAGAAAGAGAGAAAAATACATCCCTGTAGGTACAATATTTTCTAAGACATTAGTAAGACAAGTGTTTCACAATTTCTGTGCAGGATCCTTAAGCAGAAATTGCGGTGCATGAAACAATCCCAATTTCCAAGGAAAAAATTATAGCCTTTCATTCTCATAGCAGCATGTAACTAAGGTTTAGATGAGTGAACAGATGCATGCAAAAATCAGCCATGAGAATGGAAAACATTCATTTTCACAATCTGCTAAATCTGCTAGGTATGCATGAAATGGAGCCAAAGAGATTTCCAGCAGAACGCAGTGTCACAGTCTTGGCACACCAGGGAACTTTCTCAGATGCTCCTCGTGCCAGCACTGGCACTTGGACTGTACAGCTGTGTTTAGAGATCACTGAAATATAGTGGAATCTCAAAGAGTTAATAACACGACCGCTATTAAAATATATTCTCTCTGCTTTCCACTTTTCCAGGAAATTAGATGTGATTTTTTCCTTATTATTACAGCTACCACTTTACATGAAGTAAGAAGTTCTATAGAGAGATATTCTGAGTGCCTTTCCCTCTGCAATGTAAGTCCCTTATCAAACCCTTTCAATGAAATCTCCATGGTGTTGCCTTCACAGCACTTAAATGACCCAAGCTTAGTGACTTTGTGCAATGCTGAAAAAATGATCCCAAATTTTGTATGATTTTTCATATTACTGTTCTTCTAAACTAGAGTAGAAATGAGCATATAATTAGACAGGGTAGATTAGATTGAATTAAAGAGTATAGTCAAATCTTCTCTTAAGTAGCAGTTTCTCAGAAATAAGGCCTCTGACTTTTCAAGGGTGAATTATATGTCTTATCAATTTAACTTCACAGCTGGTGCCTGGCCTCCAAAAGCCTGACTCTCTAAAGCCCAAAGAAAGCAACTGGGTTGAGCACCACCCTGTCTCATTTTAGCATGATGGAAACAAGGGCCGTGGGCAAGAAAGGATATACGGAAAAGCAGGAAGGGAGGAACCGGTTCCCCTGAGCAGCAGGGCTTCGTCTGACAGGTCCTTTGTGCCTGCTCTTGGCGTGGGAGGCTTGGGCCCTCCCATTCCTAAAGAAGGCACCTTTAATCTCTTTCCCCCTAAACACGCTTGCTGGGAAGTGCTTGGTTTTAGCAGCACCTTCAGGGTGAAGACCCTTTTCCAAAGGGATAGGAGAGGTTTTCTGCAGAGGTAGTATTGTTTTCTGATCTCCTGATTGGACTCCTTCCCTTTGGAAATCTGGCAGCTTCACACATGAGGGGAACTTCATAGCTTATCTTCTGGGATCTTGGATCAATTTTAATGGGAAAAAGCATTAAAAGAACTTGTCACATGGCTCCTGGAACCACATAGAGAGTCAAGGATGTCTCCGCGCTCCAAGGCTGCCGCTCAAGCACTTGCATTTGTATTTCTTGGCAAAAACCGCATTTATGTACTCACTCGATTTCCAGAACAGGGTGAAAACCAGATGCCCTTCTTTGCACCATGCAGCTTACTCACTGGGATGTCTACATGAAAGATACTGTGATGATGGGGTTTATTTTAAGGAGGTGGTTGATTGGTAGCCTACAGTGTTGCCCTTTTCATGCCACACTCTGGAAGGGGAAAAAAAAAAAAAAAGGACTATGAAAGGAGGTGTGCTAGCTCCAAGGCGCCCTATGAAGTTTACCTTCCTTCTGATCTATGACCTGGAATCGGTCCCCAGAGGCAGGGAGGTAGATGCTGCCAGGACAGCCCTCGGACTGCTTACAAAACTCTGCTGGAGTCCTGACATGAGGAGGAAGAAAATGAAAGGAGTAGTTTAGAAAAAAATACTTTTGTTTAGGCCAGATCTGTGACCTATAAAGCTGTCTCAAAAGGGGTACACAGCCTCTATCCCTCCTTCAGAGGCTCCATCAAAAGGAATGCCTGGAATCTGCAGCTCGGTGCAGTGTAATGTTTCACTGCATACATACTCCTTCCTCTTTGTTAAGCTCCACTAGCGTGCGTTACCATTTCGTATCTCCTTCAGTGATTTATTTGTCCTTTACTAGGGTATGTCTCTTTCTTCCCATGTAAGAAATTTCCAGGGTAATTACTCAGCACCAGAAGAACGGGCAATTCACTGGTAAAGTCTGAAGCAACACCAGCAGCCATTTTCTGGCTTATATTATTGGCAATAATGACTTTTAACAGTACTTCGGTGGGGGGAATCCGAGCAAAGTTTGCCAGTTTTTCAATATTGTAATGAAAGGATAGTGCCTTATCTGGTTTTCCTTCCATGGCGAATGGGATGCAAGCCCATGTCTGGGGGGGCTTTGGGATGCTATGTCCTGGGTTACAGAGATGCCTCACATAAGCAAAAAACGCGTAATTCCCATTCTGTGACAGCCTACTGCAGCCACTTGAAAAAAAGGCAACCAAAACCTGAACTAGTTCACTGTGGTTACTGCAAAGCAAGCTCTTTACCTGCTGTGAGGCTACCCTGGCACGCCTCTACGAGGCTGACAAATGCTGGGGAACCCATTAGCATGGTTCGGTGAGCACGTAGGAGAGAATACCGTGAGCAACCTCAGCAAGCTTTGAGAGCGTGAGTCAAGGAAACGTGTCAAGTGCCAAAAGAGAACCAGCAGAACATTACACTTGTATGAAATGGGAGTAATTTCATTACCAGAGGTGATAACCATTGCACCCCTGATGGAAATGCATAATTACTGAAAACAGCTAATCAACTGCAAGAGCAGCAGGGTAGCCAGAAGCTCCTATCTATACCATCTACTGTACTTAACCCAGTTGAGCTGCTCCTCCTCCATCTTCTACAAAAGGATGGGTAAAACGTGCTGCACGTACAGACCCTGACATGTGGGTCAGCGCTGACAAGTGATACAGTGCTTTGCATTTTTAATCGCAAATAAAACATATCTCAGTTCTGTGAGGTTTCCTTCCTAATTCTATAGGATGCTCAAGCATGCCCCACTTAACAGCTGTTCATTTCATAGCTACATCCGTAGAAAAAACAGGGTTTGGAATAGCAGCTTAACACTCAATTCCTATTGAAAAAAACAGTGAGAGCAAGTTGCTTACCATTAATCTCAATATTATACAATATATCTAACAATATATATGGCTATGGGCAGTTAGTAGTGGTAATTCGCAGGTTCATGGTAAGGTAAGTTGAACCGTTAATGGGATCTGGGCCCAGCTACGGGAGTGCTCCCGTGTGGGTGCATGTTTAATGAAAAGAAGTCTGACTCACGGCACCTGCAGTGGAGCCATGAACCTCCATCGGTCCCGGGGACAGAAATCGAGGAGATCAGGGGATCTGGGGCCAGCTACAGGACTATCTAAGGCCAGATATGGCTGGTCTGTATTACGTGTGTATATTATACATATTATACAGACACTGGGTGTATATGCATACTAGTATATAGCGCGATCCTGTGCAGGACTGGGAACAGGATTTGCCCATCATGCTGTCCGTGTTTGTATGAGCGTTGTGTTTACGTGAGTGCTGGTAAAGTCACTGCTTTCTGACTGTGCCAAATCGAGTGGCTGGCCCCTGGGTTTATTTAGCACAGTCAGAAAGTGTATATACCCATGCATAAACACACACACGTATATGTAAATACGTGTACGGATATGCCTATTGTTAACACTTGCTCCGCCTCACTGATGGCAGAACTGGCTCTAACGGGCTGCTGGGTTAGGCAACCTCTAGCATACAGGGGTTTTTTTGTCCTGACTCTTGCAGTTTCTTTCCAGGCACTCCCAACAAAAGGAGGAGCTGGCTTGAATTGTTTTTCAAACTGCAACAGGTGAGATGAGGGAAGAGTATATGGAGATGGAAAAAATAGCTGTCAGCAGTTGTAAGTAAAATATATAATTTTCCACTTACAACTAGAAAAGCAGTAAAAACTACGTGAATTGTTTCAAGGTTTTTAAACACAATGAACTGCTCATGAAGGTGGCAGGCTGTTAACAAAAAGCATAAACAAAAATTTCCCTGGTAGCATAGCGGTATCTTTGATGGTACCAGTTTCATGCCTGTTGAGTATCTGATTTCTTGATTAGATTAGTAAACTAGGACTAAAAGCACAGAGGGACACATGCACGCTGATGTTTGGGGAAAAAAAAAAAAAAAGCCATAGGCTAAGATGTATAAGCTGTCCCGGGAGCACAGATAGAAATCCAGGTCTCTCTTCTCTTAGGTTCATGCCCTAATCACTGAGCTAGAAAGTCAGCTTCAGGCCTAGATTCGCTCTCTGGCCCAGTTAATATCTACTTGTTTAAAGCAAGGTGAAGGATGTCTCTACCACAGAGGTGCGTGCATACAGATGGCATATCAGAGTTTTATTTATCAAGCAGGTTGCTGTTGTCACTGCGGCCAAGGACAAACAGACCTCTGTTCCCGGCTTCCTGGACAAGTTTTCTAACCACTAGGAAAATCATACAATCACATGGCTTCCTGCCATGCCTGTCTGTTCTTCTGCCCTTCAGATGATTTTTTTTGCATTTATGCAGGTTGTCACTGAAGTCTGACTAGCCCTTGTGAGCTCACTTACCTTCAGGGGTAGCCTAACATGGGATCAGTCCTGCCTACCCAATGAAGTCTTGTGTCCTTCCCTTCCTCACTGCCTTCAGGATCGTAAACTCCAGCATCTGACAGCTCCTGCAGTCAAGGCTGCTATTGACTGACAGTTCATTCTCATTTAGGAGTCCAGCAAGGCGTTTCCCCCCTTTAGCTTGTTCAGCATTTGCATCAAAAAATTGTCTTCCATGCATTCCAGAAATCTGGATTGCTTGTGACCCATCACACTGTCCTCTCAGTAGATACTGGCATGGTTGAAGTCCTCCATGAGAGTCAGAAAGAATTTGAGATACTTCTTTCAGTTATTTAAAGAAATCTTTGTCCAAAGTCTCTCCTTGATCAGGTACCACCATGACATTCCCCCGTTCTGGCTTCCCCTCTGACCCTGATCCATCATCAGCTCACAGTGAGCCTGTTACCCACATCACCATGGACATGACCATTATTTCTTCTTTCCTACGCCAGCCATTTTTAAATAAAAAGGCCATGGCTTCTGTGCTTTGCATGTGTCTCCTGTCAGAGTCCGCTAGGCAACTTTTGATCCCATCTGCTCAAGGCCCTGAGACAGAAGATACACTTCTGATAGCCTTGGCATGAGAGAGACAACAAGCTGCCAGAAGAGGACAGAAGCGTGTCCAAGTATGCACAAAAGCAGACTTTCAAGCACTTAAGAGCACGTGCAGGAATTAGCAGCATGGCTGGGAATCGCATCCTCAGATGCAGGTGTCTGAAGTCAACTCAAGGCAACTAGAATTTTAATGCTCAGAAACTGTAATACGCTCCAGTGCTAAGGACACTTAAAATTACCTGACACTGTGAAGCTGTATGATGAAGTAAGAATAAAGCCTCTTGTTCATTAAGTCTATTGATTCTATCTGGCTAAAGAAGAAAATAGGACAGAACAGGTTGCAGTCATGGTATCACGATAACCACAGGCAACCAAATGGGGGAAGAAAATGAGTAAGTCTGTGTGGGTTGGAGACAGGAGGAGGACATCTCTGCTTGACCAACCTGATGGTCTTTTAGGACAAAATGACTGGCTGCATGGATGAAGAAAGAATAGCAGATGTAATACATCCTGACTTCAGAGGGCATGGCCTTTTCATCTGGAAGCTGAGAAAATATGGGCTAGAAGAACTGACTATTAGATAGGTTAAAAACTGTCTGGACAGCTGGGTTTGAAGGGTTGCCTAGTTGGCAGCTGGTAACAAGTGGCAAACTCCCAGGGCCAATTTTATCCAGCATCTTCTACGTGAACCTCAGCGTGACGCAGAATGAAACCTCAGCAAGTTTTCCGACACCAAACTAGGGGGACATGAGAAGTAGTCCAGAGGCACCATGAGAAACTTGAGGACTGGGCTAACAGGAGGCCCAGAAAGTTCAGCAAGGAGAAGTTGTTGTAGAGCGGGCCAGAAACATCCATCAGGGTGCTTTGGAAAGGCTTCATCCTGCTTCAGATCAGAGGGCTGAACCAGATGACAACAGCTCCTCCAGCTCAATACTTATGATACCCCAGACAATGCTCCAACAAATGATCCCAAAGGGAGGTCCTAGTTTCCCCTGCCAGTTACATTTATCAATAAACCAAAAGAAGACACAATTCCATAAATGCTCTGCTTCACTCAAGGAATCAAGTTTGATATCCATGACACATTCCTTACACATACCAACTTCACTAAGAAGACAGGTCGGGAGCTTCCTGTGTGTAACTTGCTCATTTAAAAGATGGCACACGTTCTCTTTTCTTGAACAGTGAGAGTCAAAAAAGGGCCTATAGACAGCTCTGTGTGGAACCCCAAGCAAGAATTCTTTGAGCTGAGAAGCTGCTGTTTTGTGCCACCGTCCCTCATCAGGGCTCATTTGCTTCACTAGCACTTCCTTACACCCTGTCCACCACCTACCAGCTCGTGGACTACATTGGAAAAGAACTTACTTTCCTCCAGCTTCAGTGTGTCACAAGCAGCTCACAGAGGTCCCCCTTGCCACTACCTGGTCTTCAGTGCTCGGAGGTATGTGTAAAATATGCGTTATTATTATATTTTTTTACACCAGTCAGGATGGCAGGAGGCTGCTTGCAAAGACTATATGGCCTGGAAAGATGAGCCTTGTGGGTCTTTTCACCCTTAGGATCACAGAGAAAGCTCAGAGCTTCTATGGCAAAAGAAGAGGGAGGTCTCTGGGACCACTTCAAACTGCTGTGCTTACAGCAAAGCCTTGTTGCTCTTCCTGCAGGAAACGTCAGCCCCAGGAAGGCAGGAGCCATGCAACACTCTGCGATGTAGCACCACACCTCTGTGAAGAAGTGGATGTAGGAAGAGGTGACTTCTGCTGACCAGGGACTGGGGTCACTGTCAGAGGCTAGGAGCCAGTTGCTCTTTCTGCTGGTTTCTGTCAAGCCACATCAAGCGCTACTCAGATGTTGCTCAGCGTGTGAATCCTATCTAGCTACAAGATTGAGCATGATTGTTCAAGGCTACTTGTAGTAGCCTCAAGCAACTAAACCCAAAACTCACTGTCACATTTCCAGGCATTTCTTTTTCTTCTCAGTGCTTCCATTGTACCTCACCGATGACAAGCCAATTTGAGAACATAAAGCCAAATCTGAGATCAGGTGCCCTGACTGGCAATGCTCAGGTGCTGCTGTTTTCCCCATGCTGGCCCTGAATGAGCTTCTGCAAAGTGACTACTCTAGAAAAACACATACTGAGATGGAAGAGCGCTGGGTGGCAGAGCCAAGCATCCCCCATCCCTCCTTCCCTATTTGGGGAGCTCTTGCAGTCAAGCAGCAGCCAGTCATAGCAGGCACAGCAGGGTCATCCGGAAGATGAAAGGTGCTCTGCTCAGGAACCACATCTCCATCTCTCTTCCAGAGACTGGATGATGAGTGTCCAGCCAGGTGATGTGGATGCAACTCCCTGGTCACATAACACTCTCTTCCCACATAATCTTTTTTCTCATGTGAGGGTTGCTTCACGTGCTGTGTCACCGTATGAAAAATGGAGAGCGAAACTATTTACCCAAGCTGAGGAGTTAGCTAAACGTTCTAAAAACAACCCAAGTCTTATCAGCCAAATCTGTATTCTTTCCAACCCAGACAGCAAAACTGGAAACAAACTCTAAAATGCTACAGGACTGCTCATTACTTAAGGGGGAAGGAAAGATAGGTCCTTTTTCTAAGGACCATGCACTTCTGGGAGACGTCAACTTCATGTTCTTCCTGATGTGAAAAATCACAGGCATGTTCTACTCCCATTTTTCCAAAGGTGCCCAGCACTGTGGACTGTAGCAATGGCTAAAAGATACCTGCATGCTTTAAGGCACCTGGCTAACGGACTGTTGCACACTTCTAAATACAGTAAATTAAAAAAAAAAACCAACATTTGGGGGACAGATTTTTGAAAAAGAGACACAATAGAGGGCATGCAACTATTTCCAATTCCCAATAGGGTTCGTTATTGTTGGTGCAACATGCGCGCAACAGGGGATAAATCTTGGGCCTGTTGATGCCAAATGGTGTGAGTTTTCCCACTGACATAATGGTGCCAAGGTTCTTCCTCATGGCACAGACTTCAGAGGAGAACAGTTTGGCAACGTAGAAATTTCACACTATTTCCACAGCTTAGTTGTCGTCATATGCTTTGCAAGGTAAACTCTGTGCTACACAACCATGATTTAAGAAAGCCCATAAGGCAGCCACAGCCACACCTCTGGTAATGGACTTAACCACAGCAATGACTGCTATACCCACACGCTTCAGCAGAAAAGATGCTCTCTAAGAATGTAACCCAGTAAGTAATAATGGTTAAAGTAGCAATCCACAAGGTGGAAAAATTCAGCATTTCAAAAGCACTAAACCAAGAATGAATCTGCAAAGCCATATATTAGGTTTGCAAAGCCCCACTTAAATCTCTGGTAACAAAACCCCAGTCTGACCATGACTGAGATCTAGTTCTGCTTTACTTGAACCAAGAGACTGGGAGGTTGGAAGGCAAAGTTAGAATAAATTTTTTCAGTTAGCTGTCGTTAGGAATTAATGGCATTTTGTATTTGATAAGAAGGAAGAAATTTGTGAGACAAGATGATAGCCAACAGATACTGTTACAGTAAAATTTGTACTGGATCAACAACACTGAATATGATGCTGCAGTCTGGAAGAAATGGTTTTGCACATTGTGCTGGTTTTGGCTGGGACAGAGTTAATTTTCTTCACAGCAGCTGCTATGGGGCTGTGTTTTGAATTTGTGCTGGAATCAGTGTTGGTACCACAGGGATGTTTTAGCTGTTGCTGAGCAGTGCTGACACAGGGTCAAGCCCTTCTCTGCCCCTCACCCCACCAGCGAGTGGGCTGGGGGTGCACAAGGAGTTGGGAGGGGACACAGCCGGGACAGCTGACCCCAACTGACCAGAGGGATATTCCATACCATATGATGTCATGCTCAGCCTATACAGCTGGGGGAAGAAGGAGGAATGGGGGGATGTTCAGAGTGCTTGTGTTTGTCTTCCAAGTCAACGGTTATGCATGATGGAGCCCTGCTTTCCTGGCGAACCCCCTGCCTGCCCATGGGAAGGGGTGAATGAATTCCTTGTTTTGCTTCCCTTGTGTCCATGGCTTTTGCTTTACCTGTTAAACCATCTTTATCACAGCAATGAATTTTCTCACTTCTGATTCTCTCCCCCATCCCACTGGAGGAGGGGGAGTGAGCAAGTGGCTGTGTGGGGCTTTAGTTGCCAGCTGAGGTTGAATCACGACATGTGTCTCTCTGACTGATAGTTTTATCAAGTGGATTCCTCTTAACCCTCCACACAAGAAAATACTACTTTCATTATTTCAGTGCTGCAGCTGTGAATAAGGACTCAGATTCTAAACACAGAGCTTTTAAAATAATTTAAAGGACTGACTTCACAATTTCAAGTAATAAAAGGTTTGCTCTGCAACTGTGATCATAGAATCATAGAATCATAGAATCACTAGGTTGGAAAAGACCTTAGAGATCATCCAGTCCAACCGTATCTGTCCGCCACTAAACCATATCTTTCAGCACCTCATCCACCCGTCTCTTAAACACATCCAGGGATGGTGACTCCACCACCTCCCTGGGCAGCCTGTTCCAGTGTGTGATAACCCTTTCGGTGAAGAACTTCTTCCTTACGTCCAAACTAAACCTCCCCTGGTGCAGCTTGAGACCATTCCCCCTCGTCGGATCATCGGTCATTAGGGAGAAGAGACCAACACTCACTTCTCCACAACCTCCTTTTGTGATGGAGACAAAGATTTTTTTAAATTTAAATATGACATGGCATATACTGTTACACCCTGCCTTCAGCCTGTTCAGTCTATCAGTGCCTAGAATAAGATATTGCAAGACAAGCAAGTTCACTCATCTCCTGTACCACTGCCTAGAGCAGTTGCCCCGTAACTGTCCTTCAGGGTGTGTAAGGAGAACTTCATTAGGGTCTCAGTGGAACAGCTTCATGGGCCTGTTCAGCAGAGGGACGAATGTTTCTTCTGCAGTGCTGCCAGTCCTTGGCTCCTACAGCACCTAGCTGGAAAAGACCTCAGCCCTCAGGACAGCAGAAGGCCTTCGTGGCTATCCCATGCTCATGTTGGATAATTGTGGCTTAGTCAGCAGGCACGCACAAATCATTGCGGGGGCTAACATATGAATTATCAATTGTGAGGCCTTGTCCTATCCAGTGTATTTCTTTTGTATTTGAGGCAGAACATGGTCACTCCCAGATTTAATTTCTCATGCATATTTCACTCAATTTTTCCTTCCTGCAGTATTTGTGCCATTTATCTTGTCCTATATTCACTTTCCTTTTTTTCCCACTTTTGGGAAAAGCATCTAATATCCCTGTAGCATTAGTTTTTCTTTGTTAATGTCAAAAAATGTTAATCCATGAACACTTGCTTCCTAGATAATGTTAATTCAGCTGCCAGTTTTATAATAGGATTATGCTTTCCAGGATTTAAAAATCCCACTTGTTAGCTACAAAACAGACTTCTAACAGCTATAAAATCTAATTTAATCCCTATTGGCATTAACTAAATAGCTGAGGTATAATTTCTGTCTAGCTACACTTAACACCCTGCTATTGCCATAAATATATAAAATTCCCTTTGAAGTTATAAAAGAAACTGTTCAGTAGGATAAACAGGGTCTCATGAGTCCAATCGTATGTTATCTCCAAGGCATAACAAATGTTGTTTACATATTGTAAGGATTTTGTGGACAGTTTATTTAAATAGATTCACCCGTGTTTACATGCATTAATTGCCCTTTTCCTCAAGAAAATGCATACTAAATTATGATCTATAATTATTCTATTTAAAAATAATTGGTTAACGAGTGGAAGATTAGGCCTGTGTAGAATCAAAGTTTAAAATATAACCAAATAACCTGGCTGCATTGGTCTTTGGAGACAGATAGACAATATACTTCAGTCGATGCATTTAGATGTGCTAACAACTGCACATACATACATAAAAAAAAACACTGCCAAAAGAGCGAGTTTTGAATGCAGCTAGATATTTTGACTTACCCAAAATGAATTTAAAAATTTGGCATGTTTTTTTGCTTCTTCTTTGTGAAAGAATTCAGTGGTTGGAAGCCCAAGCTCTGGGCATGGCAGTGTGTAACCTTAAGTGCTTTTGTGTCCTGGAGCCTGCTGCATACTACGAAGCCAGCTGAGCTATGCAGGTTTAGATGTGAGTAAACAAACGCCTGTGCTTCTTAACGCTCTCTCCCCGTTTATTAAGGCTTTTACAACAGGGACTAGAAAACTCACAGGAGTTGCGTATTGTGTTCTACTCTGTGAATGCACAATGAATTCATGGCTCTGGATGCTCTCCAGTTTCAGTAAGCTGGAGATGTGTTTTCGTAGCTATTTTGGGTACCAGCCTGTTCCATGAAAGTGTATCCTTTGGTGTATGAAACCCTGTTCAGAATACAGTCTTTTCACAATTCAGAGAATAAAGTAATTCACAGAACATATAAAAACCAGGGCTTTAGGCAATCGTAATCCGTGTGTTTTGTCTTCTGTTGAACAGAGATAAATTACTCCACTCTAAGTTAGAGGGACATCACAGCACGGGCTTAGTTTGTGGTGAAAATAAAAGGCTGGCTTTAGATGTTTCTATTCTTATTACAGAAACTGTGTGTCCTGCAACTAGCACAGCACACATGCCTTCAATTCATTATGTAGTGGTGTATGGGAGAAATAAACTCAAACTCCTCAAAGGCTTAATCCTGAATTACCCATCTAGGTCCTTCATTCATTGTGAAATGTTATCTGAATAAGGACTGCAGAATCTGCAGCGTCCTAAGTGTTGTGGACTCCTGCTAACAGGACGGACAGTGGAAGGAAATGAGGCTTCCTCATAAGTACTGAGTGCTAGGATCCTTTCCTCTGGTCTCCAGAAGAATCACAGATGAAACCAAAGGTAGAGAGGTTAAATACCATGCTTTCAGCTGACACCTGCCAGGGTTCCCAAGCCTAGCCACGACCATACACATCCCCACCCTCATCTGCAACTTCCATGCGTACTGCAATGCTGTTCCACCATCTGACATTAAAAATTCCTTTTTCTTACCCAGCATCCTGCCACTCTTCCTTGTTTTGCTACCTAATAACACTGCAAAGCCCTAGGTTTGCTATAATCTTCTGAGTATCTCTAAGGTTCCCCCCTGCTTCTCACCACACTGCGACAGGTCCAGCATTGATGGCACCAACGCCCTGGGAAAAGTACCATGCATTTCCACCTTCCCTTACACACCTGTCTTACTTAAATCAGACCAAAGTTCCACTGAGCCCACTACCTTGACTCTGACTTCACAGATATCTAGTGGAAGAGTTTAACAACATGGGCAAGTACTGTATTCTCAATGTCCTACCACTTTCTAATTCAAGTCCCTGTTAATGGAGTCTGTGGGTTTCCTCATGCTTGGCTTGCTCCTCTGTTTTCAAAACGTGGCCCTTGCAATGTGGAAGAATAAGCAGAATGAACTAGTAGTTATGAGCACAATGGAGCCTTAGGTTCAAGGCTAGGTTTCAAGATTGATTGCAAGAGAAACTTGGACACAGAAACACATTTCTCTGTCTGCAAGGCCAACAAAAAGGCAAAGGAAACCTGGAGCACGTGGTGTTGAGTGCTGTGACTGTGATCTGGGCAGTATCTTAATCTTTTGCTCACTCCCCACCCAGTACCACCACAGCCCTGACAACACAACCCAACACATGTCTCTGGATACAAACAAAAGTCTGACCCAATTTGATCCAGTGGATTTTTTCTAACCTACAGGTGTATACTGAAATTTTTGTATTGGCTTGATTTTCTGTAACACACCTGAAACTCAATGTCTCCTTTCAAACTAAGTGCTAGGTGCTCACTTGCTCTGCAGCCAGCTCTTTTGTGCTATCAAAACAGATGAAATACTGAAAACTGGTCCAGATGTGTGTAGCAATACATGACTTCTAGTCCTGCAATTAGCTTTCCGTACCCAAGTGTGCTGATGTGCCTACGGACAGCAGACTACACACAAAGAGTTGAAGTACTGTGAATTCCAAGTCCATACAAACATTAACTACATGTTTTAAAATATTTTCCCAGGTCTATTAATATATTCCTGCTTGAAATCCCTGTTAATACAGAGCCAAGACGTTTTCCCTAAGTTTCTAGACACCATTCTGTCAGCAGTAATAGTTATATCAGAACATGTCCAAGTCAAACTTAATTGGATACATCTGAATCAGTGGAAAAGAAATAACTGGCAATTCAAAAGCTCTGCTCGAAGAGACACAGGCATTACTGAGCTCATTAAGAAGAAAATTGCTGAATATGGTAATCGTTCTTATGAATCCTCAAATCTTTATGTAAGGAAGACGATTGGCTTATAGAGTAAAACAATAGGAACAAAAACTTTTATTGTCACAGTTACCACTCAGGAGTGGCAGTTCTTCCAGGACCATGGTGGGATTAATAAGGAAATGAAAACATTTTACAACTTTCATAAAAATATACATTCATCAGAACTCTTCAAGGATCAAAAAGGCCTTGCAGAGTTTCACTGTACAGTTCAGCTTCCCTACAATAAACCAGAGAGACTTTTGGACTCCCCAATTCCTACAGAAGAAATTTCCCATGCTACTGAGACTTTTAATAATGGCAAGCCACCGGGGAAAGCAGCATTCCCATTTTAATTTTGTGCATCTTTTGAAGAGAAATCACCCTACTACGTGCCTGTGTACATTTAATCATTCTCTACACACTTTATCAGCAAGCCTTCTCCCTGTAGGAGGAATACAATTAGGTACAGTACTAATTTATTATAAATAAAGCAAAGACCTGGTAAAATAACCTAGTTATCAATGTTTCATGCAACTGTGCCTATGAAGTACTAGCTAACATTCTCACTATGAGCCTAGAGAAATACCCATGGCATTGATAAATCCTAACCAACCTGGCTTTATTAAAAAAAAAAAAAAATATCATCAAATAATACAGGAAAACTGTTGATTTTAATTGAAGTAGCTAGAGATTTATGGGAACCAACTGCAGCTTTTTTTCCACTGATACTGTAAAAGCCTTCAATAAGATCAATAAGGAAATGCATTTCAATAAGGAAAGCCCAGGATTTTTTTGTATACCATGCTGACCTATTTTATGTATTTATCCCCACCCCCAAATTTAGTTGAAGTGTTATTTTATATGCAAGAGCCTCTTCTCATCAGTGATAAGGCATAAAAAGGTCAGAAGGCCTCAGATTAGGGGGAAAATGGTAGGCAAAGATGCTCTCTCGCCCGGCGTGCTGTTTGTTCTGACCCCAGGATCAGATCACTAGAGAGATGGAGGAGGCATCCTCATGGGGAGAAATCTCCATAAAATCAGCATGTATGCGGATGATCTGCTCTTAACTGTAATGAACCCAGAGTCATCTCTTATGTATGCGTTATTCATAATGGAACAGTTTGAAAAGTGGTCAGGCTTTAATCCTATTTTTAAAAACAGATGATTCAAAAGAATTAATTGATTTTTTTTTCCTTCCGTGGCACAGCACAGCGATCATCTTTTAAGTGGCTGCTACCAGATATTAAGTAGGAACAAATCTATGCTATGACCCTAAGAGGCCATGCTGCGGATAAGCAAAATAGGTCCTTCCCTATCCATCTTCTTACTCAAACCAAACTTCCCCTTGCTGCTGAGGGGAGCAGAGAGAACGGAAGAGGCTCAGGGGCTGGTGTTTCCCCTCGAGGAAGGAATGTGAGGAAAGGACAGAGCTGAGGCTTCCTCTTCCCCTCCTTCTGTTGAACAAGTGCTGGAGAAGAGAGCAACTTCTTTCTAAAAGACACAAAGCGATATGCTCACGATTCACAGCAAAAGTGGCTTAGGAATTTAAACCCTAATGGGTCCTACATCGCTTTACACTGCCGCTCTGAATTTATTCATCCAATAAATTTTATTGAATGAATTAGATCTATTTAGTTCCAGAGGAACAACAACAAAATTTCACATTTTCAAGTGTTTCACATCGGAGGACCCCACAGACGTTCCCCAGCCATATGTATACTCTCAGGGATTGCTTTTACATTTCTGATACAAAAAAAGTTGGAGAGGGGGGGAGTGGGAGTGAAGATGGGGTTTTGGTTTGATTTTTAACACTGGCATTCCCCATGGAAAGGAAAGGCCAAACCCTAGCCTCTTCAAAATCTGCCTGACATAACCTTCAAAGGTCATCTTTGGCAGGAAGGACTGTGCCCTGGCTGGCTTGATGGCACCCTAACGACAGCTACAGCTAAGGTGCCATAAATCCCAATTATTCAAAGCCATCCTTCTGACTTCGGTGAAGACAAAGCCACTAATAGCAGTTCATTGGAGTCATCGAAATTCTCTGAAACTCTTCAAGGATGCAGAAAGGGGCAGAACACTACAGTAGCAGCTCCAACTGGTTTGTTGCTAGGCTGACCTGGCAGCTAACACCACCTGGATGCTGTGAAGAATAGCAGCACTGAAGACAGAAACCTGCTGAAAAAAAGGCTGTTCTAGAAATATCTCGTGTAAGGGTGGTAACCTTACGAGACCCATGGAAACTAATCACAAAATCTCAGCCCACCTCTGCTCTTGGAAAATGAAAGCACTGCCATGGAAATCTTCCTTTCTCCAGCAGAAGGAAGAAGCTTTTCCACCTGACAATAGGTTCACCTGGCACAGAAGCATGGTGAGTAGCATCTTCCCAGAGATAGCTACCCCAGGGAGTGCTGGCTTGGCTGAGAGCCTCGAGATATCTTCAGACAGCTCAGCTTCTACACAGAGACCTCTCAATGGTGTAACTTGAAAATCAGCTTCCTGGCTTATATGACTTGGTCAAGCACGTTGATGCAGCCAACTTTTTTATATTTTTCTTTTTTACAATTAAAATGAAAGAATATCCAGGCCTTCTCCTGCAAAGAGCTAAAATAGATATAGGCTATTTTTGTACCATTTCACAACAAGTCTTTACCATGTGATGCTTTTGCGACACATCAACACTGCAATCTGTATTATTTCTAATTTCATAGTTCTAGAATTTCTGTTTGAACTATTCACTTAATATTGCCAAGCAAGCCATTCTGAGTCATTTCTTTAAAATCTATAGCAACACTGGAGAAACTTTACATGTGCATCAGTGAGGAAGGGATCCTATCTTATCTGTGAATAGTAGCTCATGGAAAGTAATTTCCCTTTAGCAGTATTCAATTCTCCCCCCCACAAAAACTAAATTACTGTCGTAGAAATTCCCAATGTCTTACAGAGTCAGACACCTGGCGAGGCAGCTGACAGCCCACACCATGTGACATTACGTATTTGAACCTCTAAAACAGCGTGTGGAGCCCCAACCACGATTTGAGATCAGTGTGACTAGTAGTCAATGTTCAGCAAGACTAAAGCTAACTTTGAAAAAGGCAGCTGAAATTTTCAGCAACACTGGGGTATCTTCCTATCATCTTCCCTATTCTGAATTTTTTGAAGACCACCTACAGCTCAGACTAGTCCCAAAGGGCTTGCAAAAGCCCCACATGTCCTGCTCATACCAGGATTAGCTCTCACCCTACTTGCAGGCTTAGTATTTAGCATACTATAACTCTGCTTTTTAGCCATTTCTTCCCACTGGGTCCCCTTAAAAGCTAAGAAATTTTCTCCTTGTGAACTTCTTGCTGCAAGGTGGGTTGGGGTTTTTTTTCTGATTAAGTCAAACTATCAACTAGAAAAGAAGATTGAAATCATAGCCAGTGTGGTAGCTCTTGAAGGTAAGAAATGAAGGTACCAAAATGGTATGCAGATTAGGATATGGGCTCCCTTCTTCCAGTGCTCTCTTCTCAAAACATAAATGTAAGGGGAGGGTGAAAGGGAAGATATAATCCAAAATTTCTTTGAGAGAAAATATTGTATAGAAAATAGTTACAGATTTTTCATTTACAACTTCTGCTTCTGCAGTGACAGATGCAGCTTTGCAGATGTTACTAGCTTTGGTTATAGGAAGCTCATCTTCCTTGTTTCCCTCTAAATGAGAAACCAAATGGAAATGCTGACATTCCAGATTCTTGATCTCTCTGAATCTAACTTAATCCTAACACAAACCACACAGCTTCTTGCTAAAATAGACTTGTTAACATGTGGTTCAAAACTTGTTGCTTGGACTTGATGCCTTCTGTAGACAGGTAGGTTTGGCTCAAGGCACTGAGAACCTTCAACCAGGTCCTGATTTTCTCAAAACCCAACCCTTTCAAGGCCAGGCTGGATGAGGCTTTGAGCAACGTGGTCTAGTGGAAGGTGTCCCTGCCCATGGCAGGGAGGGTTGGAACTGGATGATCTTTAAGGTCCCTCCCAACCCAAACCATTCTGCGATTCTATAACATTTTGGCAGCAGTTTCAAGGCAATCTGTAAATAGTATTCTTATTGCTAAACCACAGCAATAAATAGTCAAATTCATCAGTACTATTTGTTTTAAGAATAATGATCAAAGGACAGACTCAGTGTTGCTGTGTTTCACAGTAGGTTTTTCTCTCAGTTTCAGATGACCCATTTACAACGTGTCACTGCATACTGTAGTTCAGCGAGTGTTCTTGACATATCTTTCACACAAAGTCTCCAAACACCTCAGAAACATTAATAAATTAAGCTGCAAGAGCAATAATAATTCCACCTTCACATTCACAGAACCTAAGTCTCAAAGTCTTCCTGAGTATCTGTGGCAGATCGAAAAATTAAATTCAACCTTCCAATCACTTTGAATTATACTTTGCTACTAGATCATGCAATCACAAAGTCTAATTCAGGTTGGAAAAGACCTCATGAGGCCAACTCATCCATCTGCCTCCTCAAAGCAGAGCTAACTACAGCCCTACACCAGGTTGATCAGGGCTTCATGCAGCCGAGGCTTGAATCCCTCCATGGAGGGAGGATGTACCACCACCCTAGACAACCCCTTCCAGTGTTTGACAACCTGCATGGGGAAGACTTTTCTCCCTTATCTCCAGTCAGCATTTCATGCAGCTTGTGGTCATTGCTCTTGCCCTGTTGTCGGGTTCCTTTGAGAAGAGCCTAGGTCTGCTCTGCACCCAGCTCTCCTCATACAGCAAAGCCTTCACTGAGGCCCCTTCAGGATGAACAAAAAGCCTTCACCAAGGCCTCTTTTCCAGGATGAACAAAAAAAACCCCCCTCCTGCACCATGACCACTTTGGTGGCCCTTCCTGGTCTCCCTGCCATTGGTCAGTCTCTCTCTTGTCCCAGGGCCCAGAGCTGGGCACAGCTCTCTGTCTTCCCAAGGGAGACCCCAAAAGCCAAGAGGAGGGGAGGCACCCTTCCCAGGACCTGCTAGCTGCACCCGTGCCAGCACAGGCCTGGAGGCAGTTGGATGCCTTTGCTGCAGGAGTGCACCGCTGACCCTGTTCAGTTTCTTGAAAAACAGCACCCAGGGCCTTTTTGGCAGAGCTGCTTCGGTGCAGTCATCCCTCAGCCTGTACTAGCGCATGGGGTTATCCCAGCCCAACGCTGGAAATTAGTTTTTTACTTCTGTTGGACCTTTCTATCAAGCTGTTCCTCCAACTGTAAAGCAGCTGTGCCCTCCAGCACGTCAACAGCACCCCGGTTTGGTTTCATCATGAACCTGGTGAGAGTGCACTCCATCCCATCAACCAGGTTGCTAATGAAGTTAAATGATATTTGGCCCCAGCAGAGGCAAGGGCAAAATAGCTCACAGCGTGGGCCACCTGATTCCTGCCAAACTGCCACCCTTATCATCTATCCATTCAGTCCATTTCTTCTCAGCCTGACAACCAGGGTCTTATGAGAGATTCTGTCAAAAGCCTTGCTGAAGTCAAGGTAGACAACATCTGGCCAGCTCTCTCACTCTAAGACAGTAATATATTCACAGAACGTGATCAGGTTTGTCTGGAATGATTTGTAAAATATCTTCCATGAGAAACAGCACTAGCGCTTTCCTGGAGACTAGTGTTAGGTTGATGGGTCCGTAGTTCCTCACTCTTAACCTTTTTGGTCATGCCTGTAACGTTTGCCCAATTTTTGCTTCTAGGACACAGCCTGAGAGGCCTGGGAACTGGCTCTGACAGTTAACCCTGAGGCTTCATGGAGCAGTGGGTCCACACTTGCCCTGGTCTTCCTCCTCAGTTTTGCTGCTGATGCACTTGTAGTAACCATTCTTGCCCTGTTCATCCCTCAGCAATTTTGATTCCAGCCAAGGTTTGACCTTCCTCATTCTGTCCTTATGTGCCTGGACAACACACCTGTGCTGCTCTTTGGTCACTTGTCACCACTTCTACCTCCTGTCTGCATCCTTTTTGCATTTAAGCTCAGTCAGGGGCTCATCTGTCATCTCAAGTTCCTATTACAGATTTTCCCCTTAATTTCTTTGAAATCATATACCCAGTGGCATAACTCCCCTTCACTTCAACAGAGCTAGAATTTTACCACCATTTAGAAATTACTACTATCAGCTCTGTCATCCTGATCATAAAATTTTGTTTTGCTGCCAACCTCTATTGTGAATAGATGCTTCTGCTATAAATGATTTGGTTTATATAATTAAGCTGCCCCTAAAAATACTACAGTTTAATACACAATCGTGTCTTGTGTCATCTTACAGCAGCAGCCTCCCAAATACGACCTAAACAATACTAATTCATGGTGACAGCAGATGTAATGTTAGTCTTCCACGTAGAATTTTAGCAAGTGGAAAATGTTTTCCAGTTGTCTTCAACTGTACACATGGACATTCAGCAACGCTATTCCAACTTTTCAGAAATAAAACAGATACATGCAAACTCTGTAAACCTTTTTCTTTCTGACACACCTGTAAAGACCTGAAGGTTAAATAGAGCACTATCGAAGACAGTCCTTCTGGGAAGCAGTAACTCCCAAGAAACAAAAAGACTAGAATTTCATCCACATTTTTGAGATGTCATGGGAAAATTTTCAAGCCTATTTTCTTAACTTTCTGAACAACAGATTTATACTCAAACCCTAAACAGTGTTTGCAGTAGTTTTAGGCACTGTAAAACAGACAGGAAAACTGACAAATATAAAAGTAATGCAAGAATGATGTAAAAATGATGGCAAACTTATGTTCCTGTTCAGAAATATCTTTCACTGGGCAACACTTAGAACATTTTCTCATATACATTAACATGTGAAACGTTTTAAAATGGCTCTTTTCATATATTTAAAAAAACGTGCTTGCAGGCAAAACGGAATGCATGTTAGATCGTTCCCTCTTCTTTCACAATTAAACATCAACAAAAACTCGGCACTGGTACTTAACACATCTGTATCTCTTTCCCACGCTGCTCTCCATCCCTGCCTTCTTGCAGCTCCTTCAATCCAAACTGCCCTCCAAACCCTGGTGCACTCCATTTCTAACTTCTCCTTCCGTCAGAAACACCCCTAACAGCACTTCTTCCAAAAAGTTCAGTACATAAGTATTTCTCAACACCTGAAGGCTCAAACCCACTGTTTTGCTCACAACCTGCAGATGCTTTCGTTTCAACAACAAAACCTCACCTGGTGACTCTGAACTAACCCTTTCCTACTTCACTTCCCATAGCCCATTTCCTCCTCTCCTGTAAGAAATACTCAGCAATAATAACAGTATCTCCCGCCCTTCTGTGACGAGAGCTTACGTCCAGCGCTATTCCTTCAAAACTCCCTCCCTACTTACACGGGTTCTTTTTCAGTTCTGGGCAAGCAAATATTCCCAAATCCTTCACAAGGCCTATCACCGTCACATTACTTTGTATATCCTAAGGTTTATCTTCGTCTCTCTGGCTGACACTTCCTTGGGGCAAAGGCAGTGTTTTACCACATGTTCTCTTTAGTGCAGATTGCATCACACAGACAACTTTTAATTACCTTTCTGTTCAGAGCCACACCATCCTCGCAGTCCAGCACCGCGCAATCTACGTTCAGTGATGGGATTTTTCGTATCTTCTTTTCATCATCCGCAGGTACATAAAGCACAGCTCGCCTGGGAACATACTTGTGAGATGATGCAAAGCGATAACTAAGCTTAGGAACACCAGCTGGCAGAGAAGAATCCGCCCTGTAAAGGATATTGTTGAAATTAGGCTCTTGGCTACGATGCTGTAAAGTATACTTGACTATATTTTAAAAGGGAAACATTCCTACCTAAATAGTGGCTGGTTTGGGGTTTTTTTGGGTTTTTTTCCCCTTAGGAAGGGCCAAGGTAGGGAGATAACAGTATTACAGTTAATTGCAGTATAAAACTCCAAACCCACTATGTTCAACAGAAGTTGCAAACTTAAAACAGTCAGAACTGAAGAACTGCCAGGGCTGAGGTTACCCGCGCAGCTTTAATTGCGCTGCCTGTTCCGTGTGCTATGGCAAGCATTAAATACAGAAGGGGGGTTTCCTGTCACAGGACTCCTGCACAGGCTGGAGTCCGTGCAGATCGGGACTGCTCTAGGGAGGAGGCCACTCTCTGCCACATTTGCCCAGGAGCTGGGCAGCACGGTGCAAACGAAGCCGGGCTGCTGGTTAAAACAAACACGGGTTTGCGATGTTGATTTTGCAACCTTAGCGTTACATCAACAAACGCATTTGCATACAGATTTTAAATAAGCAAAACGGACGGAGGGGGGGAAAACCAAGGAAAACGGGAACAAAACTCCCACGTCCCCCATGTGGAACCTCACTAATCCCAGCATGTCCCTTCAGAAGCCTTCAGACCCACAGCACAGAGCTCACAAACACACCAGCATCATCTGCCAGTTTTCGGCTGCGGTGGCTTTCACAATTCATAAATGCTCTGTGCACCACGCATCAGGGCAGGTGTAAGCCTGTGGTGCCACATGGCTTGTGTGGGTGGCACCTGTACGGCCCGCAGGCTTCGGGTTTGTGGTGGTCTCCACCCCGTGTCAGTATGCCTGGTGAGGGAGCAGCTAACCCACCCCGGGCGCGAGCTGGGTTGGTGCACTTGGAAGCAGTGGGGCTGCCGGGGGAGGCTGCCCTCGAATGCAGTAGGGAGCTTGCTTTGCTCCATAATTACAAGCACAGAAAAATAAATTGCAGAGGGTGCCACTGTGTTTCATGGCCTTCCAAAAAAAAAAAAAAAAAATCACCCTTGCCTGCTCCTGTTCCTCCCCATTTCACACTGTACCCCCAGGCCTATTCTGCTACACCAAAAATGAGGACAAAATAATACAATTTGCCTTCATACTCAGAGCACAAGTCACTTATGCCACAAAATAATCCTACCACATAACACCATTATGCATTATCATGTATATTATTCAGCACTTTGAATAATGCAAAGCTTTTCTAGCACCACGCTGAACATGTCATTATCGCATCATGTCAGGGACCTATGCATTTTCCTGTGCCCCTCTTAATAATGCTTCCCAAGTTGCTACACTTGGATGAGACATGACTACACGCACACGTGGGTTTTCTTCAAAGCGAAGAAGACTAACCCTCTCAAACGCTCGGAAACTAGTTCAGTTGATCTAAATCGGAGCCAACACGATGTGTCACTGACAGACCACTACGAGACTGGTCTTTCCAAGATAAGCGCGTTGAAGAACCGTCATCTCCCCTAGAGTTATGGCCCTAAAAGGTGAATATAGGTCTTGGGTTAAAAATACAAAGAAAGCTTTTATTACAATGTATCTCAGTAAACTAAGTTGAAAAGGACAATTATTCCACTATTCCCCCTGCCAGGGGTCTGCATGTCCTGAGTGCACCCACTTCACGAGCCCACAAATACCCGTTGCCAATCTCTTCTTTGCAGTAAGCCTGGTAAGGTTTGGCTGTTAAACAGAAACGATGCATTATTTTATTACAAGTGCCAGTGCTATTCTTACTGATAAGTCTTCATCTCTAACTGCAACAGCTTCAAGACTGAGGTGGTGGAGGTCCTGCCAACACCTGGAGACACGCAACTGAGACCCACTGTGTGTCTCCTAAATACTCTCCTTGCCCCTCTCCCACAAACCACTTCATGGCCCCTGCCTCGTGCTGAAGTGGGGATGGTAACACAACTTGTTGCAACTCAAGTGGCTGCCAGTTAAATCCACTTAATCCCATTTTCTTGCAGTAGTACACTTTGAGAGAGCAAGGAGGAGGTGGAAGAGTGGTTTATCTCCAATGGAAAGAGGAGGGTCTTTTTTCCAGTGTGACACAGAGGTCAGTAAAGAAGACTGCAGTCCTTCACTAAACATATATGAGAGGACAAAAGTGATTAGTTTCTATTCTCTTTCTCTGATGGCTTCAACCCTGTAGTTCCGAAGCACAATGGAGTCAAAGAGCTCAGCCCATTAATAGTTAACTTCAGCCTAGAGCCAAGCCGCCCCTCAAGCACCCTTAATAACTGTCTCTCACCCATCCTCCAACCCACCAGAAACCCCATAGATGCAGCTAACACCATAATCTCAGAGCATGCTGAGATGAGATGTATCTCCCGTCACACATTTCCCAGGATTTCTTCTGGGCTGCCATCGAACCACGGGCTGTTTGACCAGCCCTTTTCCCTCTCAGTGCTGCCAGCCCCACGAAGGCAGCTCTGCTCTACATACCATGCACAACAGCATGTAGGGTTGCATAGGTAAAACCATTGTTACCCGCAGACCAGATTTAGTCTTGCGTCACCACTGAGGTCTGTCACCGCTTGTTTAGATGGGGGAGCAATATAGCTTCCCCAACAGACTGCCTGCCTCTGAAGAAGTAGCATATTTAATCCATTAAAATACCATCACCTAATTAGCCTTGATGTGTGAAATACTGTCACCTGGTGACAACTGGTACCTTCAGCTGACCAACTTTGTAGCTATGTGGGCCCAAAACACAGATTTCTTAGGACACAGATTATTATAAAAAATATACTGTCAAATTATTAGTCTTACGGAACATTTTAGCAAGTTGAAGGAGTAATAACATTTTCAGGAGGCCAGAAAAAATAAATGTCCAGCAGGAACTGGCGTCAGTGGACCAACACAGCATCCTTCTCCTTTCAAAACAAAGAGCTCTAGAAAGGCACATGTGAAACCAAAGTGTTCGACAAATACACTTAGGTGTGACTCCAATAAATGTTTGCATCTGCTATTATTTTGACATATATTCTTTAAAAAATCATCTGTTCTCACTGTGCATTTTCCTTGCATTGTCATATTTTATGTTCTATAATAAAATGAAATATAGAGGGAAAAAAGGATGTATTAAGAAATCTACTTGCCTACAGACCTTTTTAAAACTGACAGTGGCAAGGCCTAGGGTGCTAGGAATATGAACAGTTAGCTACTCTAGTAGGAAACACTATCCTGATTATCTTGACTTCTTCTGTTATTTTGATAGAATAAAGCCACCCCCAGCAGTTACTTTTTTTAGGACAAAAAAAACCCACACAGCACTGCAATCTCGACTGTATTGTTAAACCCCATGCCATAAAGAGGAAGAAAATCTTACATATGTTTCCTGACTGCAAGTATTTTAATGATTCAAACTAGTCTTGACTGTGCTTTAAACTAAACACATGGGCATAAGCCAAGTGAATTTGCTAAGACAATGTTTCTTCCTTTAAGCACTGTAAGTTAAAACAAGGACATGAATTTGCTAAGGCAATGTTTCTTCCTTTAAGCACTGTAAGTTAAAAAAAGGACTAGGCTATTGGGTAATGCTCATTAGATTGTTTTACAGCAGCGTGTTTTCATTCGGAGCATCTAGCAGCACGCTGACTGCTCTCGGGTCTTGGAAACGAAACCAAATTTCTTCAGCAAATGTAACACTCTACCCAAGTCTGTAGACAAATATGTAAAAGTAGCTGGCAAGTTAAAGTTCTTCGTGATCCTCTGAGAACCGTTTCATCCAACAGCAAATAGTTCATCCTCAGGAAGGGGAAAACAAAACCTTTTTGATTACTGAGACACTGCGCTTTGCAATGGCAGCCATACAGTGCGACTGCAACCAGTGAAATTACCCCAAATTATACACATTTCCCTGCTATAAACTGCATTTTCACATGCCAGCATTGCCCATACCAGGCATATACTTAACTGCACACACCTGTGCGGTCTCATCAGAGCCAACAATGTACAGCTCGCCAAGTAAAGCACTCCCACAAGTGATTTTCAGGATCAGCACTTTAACCCGCACCTCTGCTCCCTGTTAGATCAAATCATCCCTGGAAGAGACGCTACACTGTCATCTGCCTAACGCATGGAAAAAGATCCATCGCTCAATAGGCCAAATCTCCCCTTCTACGGTCTTTGGCACAGTGCTGGCGAGCGCTTCCGAAGAACACGTTTAAGCATTTGAATCAAACCGTTTAAAAAGCTGGATGACTTCCACAGTGTGTATTTCTGAGCTGTACCCACGTAGCTGCACGCTACCCGCAATCCTGGCTATCTGCGGTGGCGTGGCAGAAGGACAGAAGTGACCCAGGATTTAACACCCCACTGAATGCAACCCAGCTCCATTTCTCCTATGTGTGCAAAAAAGACCCAACCCCACCACCCAGAGTAAATGTAATGGTTTTCTTAGGTGGAATTTACCAGGGAGTAGCTCCCAGCCACGCACAGATAATCCGCCAAAGACAAAGGAAACTTCTTCGAAATGACAAAGCCCTGCAATTTGCATGGTAATTCTTTCTAATTAAGAAAAGAAGATGCAAGTTGTTTGTTATAAACATCAGCAGGCCCTGTGCAAATACGAAGGGCTCGCAGCAGCCGGGCTGAGTGTCGAATCAAAGCAACTCGCCGGAGAGTTTTATTGGTACAGCTGCGGCGCATGCATTTTATCACACATGCTAATAATCCCGGTTATGGCACTAACATTTTAATCATTTGTTCTGTGGGCTTGTTTCTCAAACAATTAGCACTAATGAATGGCCAAAATACCTCGGATCATATATGTCTAATTGCAGTCAAGATCAGTTATTGTCCGCATGTACATTTCAATTCACCTCTGGGGATAATGTTTGTTAATTGTATTTCTTTATATAGCAAGTGAAAAAAGGCTGTTCACTCAAAAAGGGACTAAGTGTTCTCTTCTTTCCCTTTGTTCCCACAAGAAGCTAAAGTCACTTCAAGAGGCACTTAATCCCATCATCCATGGTTACAATTGCCTTACAGCATCAATCAAAAAGAATCTGAAGTAAAATGATGCAGCTATATTGTGTAATTAAAAGCAATTCAGGTAGTTATTGCTTGGGGCATTTTCCAGGTCCAAATACTTAAAATGGCACTGCGGGGATGCTAAATACTGTAGTGTTTTAAATTTGGTCAACTACAATATCTCGGAGAGAAAGGGGAGGAATATGCAAAAAAAAAAAAAAAATCTCCTAGTGTGTATTGTAAAGCGAAAGAAAAGAGGAGGAACAGCTAACGTTTGAAGTGACAAAATCTACAAGTCTCCATATAAAAGGGAAATAAAAATATCAAGGAGAGAGAGAAAAGGGGAGGAAAAAGAAAAGGACGGCACTTTTCAAGGAAAAGAAATCCCCCCCCCCCAACTGTTAAAAAGTTAACATGTGAAAAAATGCTCAGGGTCCCTCGCCTGGAAAACAAAAGCTCGTGTCACAAGCTTTACCATCAGAATACAGGTCCCCGAAATCTTAGCTCCTTCCTAGTGGAAAAAAATCCGAGGTAAACTGAGCCGTTGTTCTTTGGGGTGGGGGGAAAAAAAAAAAAAGGACTTGGGTTAAAACAGAAAAGCTATGATACTTCTGAATAAAGCCAGAACTTCCCCAAGGTACTTTACCTAACAACTGCCACTAACCCTGATCCAATTATGCAAAAATTAAAACTGGGGGGAGTTATCAACATATCAAACACTCTGCTTTACATTTTGATTTCTCCCTTTGTTCCAGACCCACTATGGTCATTTCCCTGACCTTCCAAAAACTAATTAAGAACCACCCCCTCCCACCCCACCCCTCAACCTAACCCCTCACCAGGGCAGGCAGAAGCCACCAGCTCTGCGCTTTGAGATCTCTTGACGAGCAGATTTCCTTCCCCAGCCCCAAGCGCCCTGGAAGAGGCTTTGTCTGATTTTAAACTCCCCCAACAAGGCCCGTACGATCTCGCACCAATGTAACGTGGAAAATAATTCCCTCAAAGCTAACGGGAGTCATACAGGTAAAAAATCGGCCCCGTCCCTTGAGGTTGAAGAAGGTGAATGAAGAAACCCCAACGCTTTCACGGCATCCTTAGGGAGTCAAGCAGTCCGCACCCAGCCGCGGGGACCCAGCGCCGTGGGCTCACAAAAACTCGTCGAATTAAGAAATTTAACCCCCGTAACAACCAGCTTTGGATATCAAAAGGGACAGATTGGAAGGGGGTCGCTCCCGGAGATGCCTGCTGGAAAAACTGTAGCGGGGAGAAATGAAAAGGGGGCTTCCAAGTGACCTTTCGCAAGCGCTTGCTCCAGCTGATCAGGACACATCGCATTATGGCCAAAAAAGAGAGGGAGGGGAACCAAATGGGGAGGGAGAGCCCCGCTGCTAAACAAAATCACAACGCAGAGTAGTGTGAGCGGAAGAAAAGCAGGTCAGGGTTTAAATGGAAACTGAGGACCGAATCCAAAGTTGCTGGCAAGTCCTTTTAGGAAAAGAAAAATACGTATCTTTGGCTGCTACTTCTAATTTTTTCCTATCTCCAGTAAATCGACATAAGTCATAAAACTGGACACCAGAGCCTATCTGAGGAAAAGATCAAATACAAACCAGGAACGTACTGACAAAGGCGTAAAATCATGGACCCCTAAGCCATAAAATGATAAAAGGCTATCACAGGTTAAATAGTTAACCAAACTTTCTCCTCCCACGAGCACTAAATGTAAAAAAGAAAAAAAAGACCTTTTATTTACCCCACCATGTTCTTTCAACTACATTTGACCCTGTTGTTTTGGTTCACTCTGAGCTCCACCATGCTTTGAATTGCTTTGACTGAAAATCAGGTTTTTTTTTTTTTTTCTTCTCAGTTCAAAATAGCCAAGTTAGACAGCAAGGATTAAAATAAAAAAAGGTCCACTGGCTTCCCATATTACTAACATCTCCTATTTTCAGGGCAGCGGAGAGAGTCCATTTGTGAGGAAGAGGAGAGTGCCACCGTTCTTTGGTTTAATAAGGGCGTTTTTAAAGAGATTTAAATAATGGCTCGGGGTGACAAGGGCTGCTGCTTCCTACTAATGGCAACAGGCTGCTTCTCTCGGGCAGTCTGTGTGTGTGTGTGTGTTTGCTATCATCCAAGGTTAATTGGTGTCCTGTCTTGGGGAGCTTTAACTTACTGACATACAGTCGAGGGTTCGCCCCCTTCCTTACAGCGTGGATAACTCCGCATAACTCGTATTGCCCATAAAGTACTGCCGAGCTGAGCTGTGCCTCGATTTACATTTACCGTTAGCAAAGTCCCTGGCTCCTTGGGGTGCTTACTGCCGCTCGGTCAGACCCACATCACCGCGGGGCAGTGGAAAAGCACTCTGTGTGCCTGCGACACATTTGTTTTGCACCTTAAACCAAAGGAAGGTGTAGTTAAGGTAACAATTCCTTTCCCTGTTTTCCGAAATACAAAGATACATAAACATCAAATACAAAGAGTTTTGAAGCTTGCATTTCTGTAAGTAAATCTTAGGTGCTTTCATGTATTTAACTTACATTGTTTTTACGTTGCACTTTTTAAATGCACAATACTGTAAATAGATTTTGTAAAATTTTGTTTAGCTACACATTTTCCAAGCAGAAGCTCTTGCATTACATATTTTTTACAGAATTCCAGATAGCAGCTGCAATAGAAACTTACTACACATTTTAAATAACAAAAACCATCCCACAATGAAGATTCAATGCCATATGGAGAGGTTTAGAAAGGACTACACATAAAACTAGCCTTTTTTAATGATGTGAGCTGAGAAGCAAGAAGAGATTACTTAGGATGTGTGACATCAACGTGGGATTTGGTTTATCACTGTTGTGTACAAACCCATATGCACCAAGTGTGCTCAGGGCTGTGTGACACAAAGGAAAAATCGTGGCTTTTGGGGTCAAGCACCTTCCAGTTCAGGAGGAGGATCAGCCACGTATCACCAACAAGCTGTACTGGAGCATCCCATGCCAAACTCTTGGAATTGTATATATAAAACCCACAAATCCACAATGGTCACACTTTTATAGAGTCAGACCCATGCTGGTGGCCTCTGCAGAAAAGCTGAACTTTGGGGAGATTCTTTATGTCACTGCAAAGCCACTCCTGTCTCTTCCAATTCTCTCCTCTCACTCACCATCAGGCACTCCCCTTCCTACTAATTCTGCCCCAACACTTTTACACGCACCAACGCTGCACCCACCCGCGTCTCTGTGTACACATACACAACAATCGATTACAATGTTTGGACAGAATTTCCTGTCTCATTGAACACGCTTTTCCCTTCTTTCCTTCCCCACTCCCCTCTCTTTCCTCTGCACCAGTGCCCACACCAGGATGCAAGGAGCATCCCCATCACTGAGCTCTTGCTGTGTGCGTTGGCTAAATGCTGCAAGGTCAAGATCGAGAGCAGGATTTGAAAATTCAGTGCTAATTACTGTGATTACAGCCCGAGTCCCTAACAGCCAAAGCCTCCTGAGCGGTTTCAGAGCAGGCTGCTAACAAGTTATTTGTAAAATAAGAAACAGGCACTTGATAAAGTCAGAATCCATAAAGTGCCATTCCTGCCTGTTAAATGACCTTGCTGTAACACAGAGCCACTATGTTCACCAGAGCCTATGCAGGTTGAGCATCCATATTGGCACAGCGTGAGAGGAAAGGAAAACAGTGCAGTCCTTAAAATCAGTTCTGATTTACATCTGAGGTAGAATAAAATCACACTAGAGATGTGCCTGAGAAGGTTTAGCAGAAGGAAATTAATCGAGTGTCGACACACTGGCGTTGCAGAAGTCATAAGAAAGAACAAATTTGGGTCTTTCAGAATCTCTGATTTTTTACGACAAACTGTCTTCTTTGTAATTTCGGTTGTGGTGGGGATATTTTACAAACTGAGGTTCCCTTCATACTTTTCAGAATTTTTCACTAAATAGCCCATATTTTATCTTGATTTGCAATTTGTGGCAGTCTATACTTAGCCAAAGCACAAACAGCTTGACAATTCCTGTACTTAGAAATGTATGTAAATTATGCTACTAAATAAAGCACAGACATTTTTACTACTTTGGAAAAACAAAACAATATTGCAGCCTTCTCTGCACTCGGAGACTGCTCCTGTAAACCCACTCAAGCATGTGCTTAGCCCAGAGAAATCAAAAGGACTAGTCAAACACTTAAAATTAACCATGTGCTTAAGGGCCTGCAGGACTGGGGATTAATTTTGGATTATGAAACTGTTCCATTTCCATGTGTTCTTAGGCTATACGTGGGCCAACCTGCTCTTTTCAGATTTTGGCACAGAGACTTGTGCAAAATCGAGACCTAGATGCATGCAGATGCAATCCAGCTGGTGAATTTTGAATATTGAATCTTTTAATCAATATAAAGGACGCTCGATCTCAGTTGGGGGAAAAAAACCCCGCATGATATTTTCAGAATAAGATGAAAAGCAAAAACATGATTCATGTTTAGCCAAGCATTATTTTGTAGAAGAATTATTTTTAGAAGAATTATTTTGTATTAAACTGAACTTACTCAGAATGGTTCCTGTGCCAAATGACCGAGCAGTGAAGAACAATTCAGGAAGCAATTAGTAAATACGAAACCACCAAAGAACAGAACTATAAAACTAAAATGCACTGCAATTACATCAAAAAAGTAAAATGTTGTAATTACATCAGAGCTGATGCAATATGACAGAAGAAAGAATGAATGCACAATGCTATTAGTTCAACAGCAAGTGTAGCTACGCTAATTGAAAACCAACTGCTCTCTGCTTCTGAATACCAGCCTGGTGGAAATGTTAAAATATTTCCTAAACGGACAATAAAGAAGAATACTTGCAAATCACGCAATGCTCCAGGCAACACTTAACTTTAGGAATGTCTACAGGCAGAAATACTACCCTGCAGTATGGCTCAGGATGCCACAAACAAGCATCTGTGTTTATTTTTAACTAGTCAGATTTATAAGAGCAATGAAATCCCTACATAAGCATTTTATATTGACCTGATATGGACTTACTGTTTTAACCAGCTTTTTAACTAACTCCACAAGTTAATAAAGGCAACTACATGAATCCTTACTGCCTATACATTAAGATAAGAAAAACATTCATTAAGCAATATCCAGATTGTTTTAATTACAGGAATATCACTCTTATTTGTAGTATAATGTTCGCTAAGTACAGTATAACATTTTCTTAAAATGCCCCAGAGGCAGTTAAACTCTTGATTAGCTATAAAAAAAAGAAAAATCTCCCTTAACTTCAATCACAGGAGTTAATGCCTACTGCAATGAAATTCTAGTACTTTTAATCATCCAAAAATGTCATATGTAAATCTTATTAACCATGAAAACATTATATAAGATCAAATGAATTTTCTGTGCCGCTATCACTGCGCAACGTTAGCAAAATGTAAGAATCTTTGTGTAACAATTGTGATAGTAACAATAATAAGCCCATCCCGATTTCCTTTGAGAATGAAATCAGCTGAAAACCACATCTTAATTAATTTCAAAAGATAGCAGGGAATGCCTCAAAATTCTATATTTTCATGCCTTTAACTACGACCCTATTCAATTATCCAAAGTTAAAACATGCAAAACCAGTAGCAGTGGTGAGATTAAACAACTTTATGAAGACTGCAGAACATTCTTGACCTGCAGTAAATAAACACATGGCAAAGCTTTATTATCCAATAATAAAATTCCCTCTTTCTTCTGCCTTTTTCAGTACATTACAAGAATTAACATTATTACTGCTTTTGTACAGATGGCAATGAAACACCTACATTGTCTTTGGTATTTATCCTGCATCTCTCCATTCCATTAAAAAAAAAATCCATTTTTTGTTTACTAACAACACCAAGAATTAAAAAAAACCATAAACAATGTAATGCATTAAAAATTGCAACATTTTTAAAGGGCAGAATGAAATACTTTTTCCTGCTTCTTGCCTCCTTTTTTTTTTTTTAATTATTTTCAAATTTTTCCTTGCAAGAGTCAAAGCTAGAAATTGGCTTTAAAAGTAAAAAAGATTAAAGGTGAGATTTTAGGAAGTTGGGCTTAAAGGAAATACCAAATATTGGGAAACTAATGATAAAAAGGTGACAGTTGTCCATTCATTTTAATCTTTCACATAGGCAGCTGAAGGATATTTTTATTGCACGGAAGGAGGCATACCAATCCCTAAATCAGCAGCGGCCCTCCAAAATCATCTCCTTGCTACGGCCAGTAAACTAAAAATGGCAATTTTAGCGCCCAGCAGCCTTTTCGGGCTCACCACCCCTCTAGCTACTGAGCTCCCCTTAGTGAGTGATAAGGCTTTGCACAGCACTACCCTGAAAGGGACAACCCCTCCACCCTACTGAGCTGGTAGATTGGGTATCACTATGCCCATGGGTCCCTATGTGGGGTGTTTGGTCAAAGTTCTGGGTGCACCCTTCGAGGGAGGATTCAGCCATAACACTCCTCCTGACTGAGGCAGTTCATTAAGCGCCTTGAGGAGGTAAGCACGCTTGGAGGAGATGAACCCCACCCTGGGGTGTCCATGGTGGGGAACTAATCTGGAGGGACACATCACAGCCCATCCTATTGAGGATAGGATTTGTGTAGGCAAGCTCAAAGACTATAAAGGTCGTCTTTTTAAAGATGTATAATGCAAACCAACTTCTGGCTTTGTGGCTGGTACTGTTGTGAAGGTTTTGGCTTTCGTGACAATGGTACATCCTTCGATGTCTATAGCCTGTTAGGGTTAGGGATCCACCTTTCTAGAGGAGGCAATGGAATCTTTTGCAGCAGGCTGGCCAGCTTGGTGATTCGGGCTTTAAACTGGAGGACTCAGGAGGCAGAGTCGCGCAATTGCACCCAACTGGGCAATACGCCAGGGCAACTGGAGCAGTGACAAATGTTCCTTAGCTGCCTCCCAAGACCAACCACCTCAAGTGGATGTGCACCAATGCACGGAGCCTGGGGAACAAACAGGAGGAACTGGAGCTTCATGCTCCATCAGAAAGTTATGATATCATAGGAATAACTAAAACATGGTGGGACAACTCACATGACTGGAAGATTATGATGGACGGCTACGGGCTGTTCTGTAAAGACGGGCAGG